>NW_015378147.1:0-89806 GCF_001204775.2 Aspergillus nomiae NRRL 13137 | reverse complement strand
CTGGCTGGGTCTACCACCACCCCCCACTGCCCCTCGAGAGCTTCCCTAAAGAGACACCGTCCTCCCTACCCCCAGCCGGGTATTGCACTGTCCCACAATAGGGGACCCCAACCCTCCCACCGTGCAATGCCCGACTGGGTCTTCCACCCTCTCCCCAACACAAAGCAAAAGTCGGGCAAACGCTGCCTAGAAGCCATCGTCTTCTGGGATGGTGTGTAGGCTGGTTGCCGGGCTCGCAGGAGGCGGGCTGTCTCTGACGACACTATAAACCTATGTTAGAAGGCTTGTTCTTCCTCCCGTATTCGTAGGGTCATCTTACCATCGTTCTGGTTGTGTCACGGTTTGGCCAACTGCGAACCTCGGGATTTTGACTATGCTTGCCTCTTCTGCTGCCCTCATGGCACGTATATCCTGCGCCATTTGTTGGCGCCATGCTGCCCTTTTCCGGTTGAATCTCCACCGTCGAATGCGTCGACGGATGGTCATCCCCACCCAGACTAGAGTGGGGACCAAGACGACTAGCCCTATGCCTAGGGCAGCCCCTATGATGGCTTTAGAAGGCGTAGGTTTAGCAACTCCCATAGGGAGGGCCTCACTGCCCGGAAAAATGAAGGCCAGGAGAAGGAGAATTTGAATCATGGTAAAATACACCATCGTATTGCTGGTTGGAAAACTTTAGAGGAAATAGTTGATTGCTAAAGGAATTCTTTGAAAGCTTTGATTCAGGAACACTTGTTGGTAGCTTTTTGGGCTTGCTTTCTGTTGCAGTGCTTGATGGTGTGATTGTTGGAAAAGGGAGGAATTCGAAGCTGAAGTGGACTTGGGAGAACCTACGCCCGTGGCAAAAAGTGTCATTATAGCATCACCAGTGGCAGTGCCTTCGGTACCAAATACTAAACCATGAGTGCCCCGCCAACTCTATGCCTGCATTCCTGAGGCTATT
Organism: Aspergillus nomiae NRRL 13137; assembly: GCF_001204775.2. Taxonomy (NCBI): domain Eukaryota; kingdom Fungi; phylum Ascomycota; class Eurotiomycetes; order Eurotiales; family Aspergillaceae; genus Aspergillus; species Aspergillus nomiae. Next base: position 88,863 of record NW_015378147.1, on the reverse strand, counting down.
ACATTGCACCTCATTTATATTCATATCTACAGTTAGGGCTTCTGGTGGTACGTGCTTCGATTGCTGTGATTCGTGGACGTGTAGCTATTAAAGGCGCATGTAGGGCAACTGCTACCTTGAGGGCCGTCGCTGCGCTCCTTCCCTTTCATTTCCTATACTGACACCATACAGAGGTGGTTTGTATTGGTATTTTCACCGTCTCCCAATGCATCGACAACGGGGTGTCTGCCTCATTACCCCCCAGACGCACACGCTGGTTCAGGACGTATGCGTACTAGTTTCGCTTATGTCGACTTCAAGCACACGGGCTTCTTGGTCATGGTTGAAGCGATCTGGCAGTTCTGTTCATTCCTCCTGTAGGTACGCTCAACAAGCCCCGATCGTCTGGAAGCTTCACAGCTTGTCGCAAGCGGCCCTCACAACTCTTAGTCCCAGCCTCAGTGTATTGACCCTGGGAGCCACTCCGGCGATATAGTCTGACACCATTGGAAATAGGTATGGATTGGGGCAAACTGAGCTACTACGTTACTCGTATTGGCTAACAGGACTCATCCCATGCCATGCGGGTACATTGTGAAATCCCATTTCTCTACTTAGCGGACTCATAGCCACAGACATGCACCCTTCAGTTTTGATGTTTTTGAGAGGTTTCCGACCTTCTTGAAGGTCTATTACTTTCACAATACGGACGTTCTCGCCGGCCTACCGTTCGAACGAAATTGGGATATAGGATCTCCCACCATGTCTCTAGTGCCAACGAGTTAAGCCCATAGTCCTCAATGATGACTCGCTCACTGATCGCGCCACTCTCATGGTTCCATGCCTCGACCTTCCTCGAAGGAGATTGTTACTGACCCACATCTATGGTTTCGGGACGGCCCGATCCACCCTGACAGCCCATGCCAAGCACGCGAACCAGGGGGAGGATAAGATAAGATTTGGTAGCTGAACCAGATTGGTGTCACTGCTACAAAGGATCCTAGATCTTGAGATATGTCTTCCTGCGCTATCCACTGTACACCGACCTGAGCAAGGTTCTTACTCGGTCGCATCGCGCGAATCATGGGACTACAAGGAAAGATAGCTAATTGGAACTTCGTTGCCTCACAGCCGCACGCGATATGCTACATTGCCAGGTTTGTCTACGAACAGATCTACTGAGCCAGATACGCGACGCAGCGCCGAACCAGGGCCCGGAGCCGACTACTGGTAGAAAAAACGGAGAAAACAATGGTTCATCAGGTAAGTAGAATTTCGATTGACTGATTCATTGATCGCCTCCGCCTTGTGCACCTGAGCGCCAACAACGTTGGGCACGACTGACCACAAATATCTCCGGTTCACTTAGTGGCGATGAAAACAACCTTCCTTCCCTCTTTCAACAGACCCTTTGTCGCGATAACCCTACCGACGCGTCATGAAACAGTCCTTCCTATCCTCGCTTCACTGGGCGTTTTCTCGGCCTCAATAACTTGTAAAGGTCAACGGATGGCCAGTGTTGGCATATATCGATATCTACGGTATGAAAGATAACAAACCAAGATGAGGGGCACACAGCTACACGGCAGGTGCACGAAACTCCATGGAACACACTCGTCCATCTGGATACGCTAGGGCAAGTGTATTTTCTTTGGCGACGGAAGAGGAAAATTGCTGATGATCGAAGGGTAGCCACAATACCTTCTCACCTGCAAAGGTTACCCAGCCATCCTCCACAGATAGCAGGGAATTTGACTGGACCAGCTGAACATCCTCTGCGAAGACAACCGGGCTTGAATTGCCCTCCAGCGTGCGCAGCTGTTGACCGGTTTGGGCGTCCCAAAGCTTGATAGTATTGTCATAAGAACCAGAGGCAATTGTTTGGCTATCCGGTGAAAGCGCTACTGCCCGAACCGGGCCAGAATGGCCCTGTATGGTCCGCATTTCCTCACCGGTTTCAGTGTCCCAGAGTTTAATAGTGCTATCATAGGAGCCAGAGACAACTATACGACTATCTGACAAGAAGGCGACCGACCGGACTAGTCCGGAATGGCCCTCTAGGGTCCGGAGATGCTGGCCAGTTTTGGTATCCCACAGTTTGATCGTGTTATCGTAGGAGCCGGAGGCGATCATGTAGCCATTTGGCGAGAAGACAGCCGAGGCAACTAGGCTAGAATGACCTTCAAGAGTGCGCAGCTGCTGACCCGTCTTGGTCTCCCAGAGCTTAATGGTATTATCATAGGAACCGGAGACCACTATCTGACCATCTGGTGAGAATGCCACTGATTGAACCCAGTCGGAGTGGCCCTTTAATGTACGTAGCTGCTGACCAGTCCTGGCGTCCCACAGCCTGATGGTACTATCATCGGAGCCTGAGGCAATGATCTGGCTATCGGGTGAGAAGGCGACAGACACAACTGAGTCGGAATGACCGTGGAGAGTGCGCAGCTGTTGACAGCTCTTGATATCCCAGAGCTTAACAGTATGATCATACGAGCCAGAGGCGAGTATCTGACTGTCATGTGAAAATACTACTGACACAACCGAGTCAAAATGGCCGTCTAAGATGTGCAGCTGTTCAACGGTTTTGGGATCCCAGAGCTTGATAATATTATCCTTAGAGCCAGATGCGACCATCTCTCCGTCTGGCGAAAATGTCACCGACACAATAGAATTGGAATGGTCCAAGGTTTTAACGGGATTATCCTTGGATGCGGAGGTGATCTGACCATTTAGTGGGAAGGACTCAGGTTGAACCGTGTCAGAATGGCCCTTCATGTTTTGTCGGTCTGCGCTCGTTGAACTCTCAAGCTGTGGTAAGATATATACCCATCTTTGGCTTTCTTGAAAAGCCTTGTGAATAATACTATACGTCGGCCAGAAGGCAAGCCCCGAGCAATATAACTGGAGTGGAAAGTCGTTGGAGATATAAATACTTTTCAGTACAAACAGCTTGGCATCATGCAAGAATAATGAAAGCTCAGAACGCTGGTCGGTCTATATTCTTCAATTAGCTATGCCCCGTAACAAATTATGTAGACGTACTTGTGCTGTTGGCCGTAGTGTGTTTATTATATTGACCACCTCCGACATTACCCCCATCAAACTCATGGCCTCCAACCAGTGAAGAAAGTGTCGTTTTAGAAATAGAAGAACTTCTGTTTCATGTACCTGGTCCTCGCCCTGCTTGATATGGTATGCCCAGTAGCGGCAGGAATATTGCAACTCTGCTGGAAGGGACTTGTTAATAATGTGACGGTCGATATCTGCTCGCTGAGTTCCATAGCTTGGCAGACCGCAGATGTTCTGTTTGAGGCTAGAGTTCATAGTGGAAAGGCAATATAATGCTATCTTCTTGTGTGATTCCTTCTCGTTGACATGGAAAATACTATTTGTGTTGAGAAGGAATTCCTGGAAGGATAAATGCAGCGTGCGGACTGGGGCTTCACCGTTGCTAGGCACTCTAAGTACAGAGTGAAACGCGGCTAAACGAGAGCGAACTCTCCTTTCAGGGATATTAATGAACCCTGCGAGAGCTTGAACGGAAAGGGGGGCTGCCAACAGAATGATGACTCCCAGTACTTCCTGTATCTCCTGTGCAAAGTTGGTCGTCTCCATCTCCCTGTGCAGTTTGTTCAGGATCGGCAGATATATTCTTTCCATCTGCGAGCCAGATGTAGATGCCGAATCATTGAGAACTGCGTCAAGACGGTCCTCGGGTATCTGATATTTCTCTCCAATGAAGCGACACATTGTAGCTGCGAAGCTAAACAGAGGAAGCGATCGAGATAGTAGAATCTCCATAGTATCCTCACCCGGCCAACCAGGGGGCAATGAATGCTCCTTCTGTATTTTACCTAGTCGATCTTGGAGAAATAGCCTTATGTCACGTTCAATCACTGGAGTGGGAAGCTCATGAAGCACCAAGTCCTGATGTTCTAGAACTTGCTGAAAACCAAGCCGGATTGGAAGCTCAGGTCTGCTTGTCAAGAAGATCCGTACGCGTAGAGATTTGGATTGATCTACCTGTGGTAGGAGATCTAAAAGGAGTCTTATATCCTCTTCCTCGCACTCATCTAAAGCGTCAATCACAATCACTGTAGACGTAGGCTCATCTAACCTTAGATTGACTAGTGGCTCAAGGAGAAGCTTGTGGAACTGTTCGTTAAGGGATTTCGAGGAAATATGTGGATCGTTTTGAATCGCGGCCATGATGCCTGGCACTAACTGACGCGTGCTGGTGATCAATTGTTTTGCGACCGTTGATATTAATCTTTTCGCATTGCCACGTTCTGCTTCGCCCTTCTTAAAGAAGAAACTTGCGCCCAGTAGCCCCTTCTCTTTAAAGGACTGTGCAACGGTGCGGGCAATGGTTGACTTCCCAGTCCCTGCCATGCCATTTAGCCAAAATATGCATTTCCCGTCGGGCGACGCAACCCAATCTGTAATCTGGCGACGAATCTCAGTTCGGGTCTCTGGAAGACATTTGTCTTCATGCTGACTGTCATAGGAATCATAAAACGCGCCTTCTGCAATGGGTAGGCTGAAACGCTGGATGAGCCCTTGAACAGACTCTATCATCTTGTCACATTGGCTGATAAGAAGCTCCGCTTGTTCATTATGGCGCAAGTGCTGATCCATCTGAACCCATTGATGCAGATAATGCTCTTCTTCTTTGACCGAGGATTGGAGGTCGAGGAGGCGTTGCTTGGTGAATCCGGTAACAGTGTCCTGTATCCACCTTCCCATACTGGGCTGTTGAGCAGTTGACACCTCTGCCGCATAGTGGAGGATGGCTTTATAAACTCCAATGATAGCGCGTGCTATTTCGGCATTTTTCCATGCATCGTTGCGGTAGATGCCTTTCTCAATATAGGCACACCGGGCAAGAACATTTGCCAGATACTCTGCAGAGTCAAATAAGGTATCGCGCAGGTCAAAGCGGTTTTTAGTCATCTATATGTTTGGATCCTCTTCTGATTAGGTTTTGCTGGCTAATACTCCAGAGCTCTCAACAGCTTACAGTCAAACCAAGTGAGACAACAGCCCAAGCACTTGCTGCGTATTGAGTCGGATCGTAGGCTACCACCGCACTGATAATATCCTTGAAGGATAACGCCGCATCAATTATGTTGCGTGACAGTTCTCGAAGATTGATATCCTCCCCCGTGGATCTCCGGATTTTCAAGGCCCCATTTTGGCATTCTTCATATTGTTGTTTAGTCTTCTGAATGACACCCTCAATTATAGCCTCTGTTGGGGAATGTCCGTTCTGATTGCTTCGTATTTGGGCAGGGATTAGTTCAGATGTTGACAAAGCCTGTTGTTCCTTCCGGCCTAGCTGATCATACGCAGATTGCCATAAATCTTGAGGGTGGGGAGGTTCCTGGGCCTGGTTTCCACTATGCTGACGGATTGCGATTGGAGGTGATACTGAAGCCAAAGACGTCGTTTTGGTTCTGAGACGGGACTTCAAATCCTTTCCCCATGTTTTGAGACGCATGCTGTTAGGAAGTCCTACGTCAACTTTGCTGGAGACAGGGTTGTGGAGGATATTCGATGCGGCTGAGAGGTTTTGTTGTGAGATTGGGGACATTCGCAAGGGTGCGGGGTCAAAACATGCGTGGTGCCTGATTCTTAACCTCTTCTACTCTATGTGGTCTTCGTATAGCTGAAGAGTCGACTAACCGCATACGGATAAGTGAGGGTCTGGACTCCAGAAAGCACTTTGGATGTCACGTCCGTCCGCAGCTCCATCCACTTTTAGCCTGGTTGACGTGGTTCTCTGCGCAAATGTTGCAATCTCGACCCCCGCAAGTCATTGAATATTGAGAACGGTCGCGAATATGGAGCCGATCCCAGCGACTGCATTTGCTATCTGCAATAGTTAATTACTGAGACCTGCAGAGGATCCTCCAACAATGAAATACCACACCCAGCGCTATCGACTAAGTCAACCCAGTCCCGACCGCAATGGGGCTGAGAGGCAGCCGGAGCCTCGGTGGCCGTCTGCGTGTCCGCCTCCAGCCTGCAACCGCTGCCGCCAGTACAAGAAGAAATGTAGCAAAACCCTACCTTCCTGCAGATCGTGTACGGACGCTGGACGGAAATGCTCGTATTTCACGTCAGATCGAATAGCTGCGTCGTCACCAGAGGTTCTTCATGCGCGAATACAATGGCTCACGCAATACATTGAAGACAACATACCTGGAGCGGCCGAGGAACGGAACATGACTTCAATATCTCAGGAAGGGTCACAAGTTGGTGACAAGGGTGAAGGGGGAATGAACTCCCCAGGAAACCTGGTGCGTGCTCAATCTAATGGCCAAGTTCAGAAGGCAAGCCCGCCCCTTGACAATGCGCACGACAATACAGAACAGAAAAAGGGGACTTCGGTGACGCGTTGGGAGGGGACAGACAGCCAAAGACCACGGTCGCTGGCATGTCTTGATGCTTACTTTCACCACGTTCATCGGGCATATCCTTTCGTCGATAAAGCGCGAATTATGCAAGTGCAGAGTGCGAATGCGAATGTGATGTTGATAGAGAATAATGCTGACTCAATGGTGAGTTGCATTCCATGAAAATGTCATTATCCCAAGGAATACGGCAGATGAGTAGACAAACTCAACTAACGAGACTGGCCAGATACTCTACCTCATCCACGCTATTGGGCGGACGACTCTTGAGCGATCAGGAAAGATTAGTCCACTGACTGGGAAAGAGGTTAAACTACCGTATTCAGTCATTCTTCAATATTGCATAGAGAATGAGGGCATGGATTCAGTTCAAATTCTTCTATTACTGACGTTGTATTCACTTTTTGATCCCGACGGCCCTTCTCCGTGGATGGTTGTTGGAATCCTGACGCGGCAAGCCATGGCACAGGGTCTGACTTCACAGCGCACAACGTGCGCAGACCATGCGTTGCCATCAGAGGAGCAGTCACATCGACTGTTTTGGAGCGTTTATGTATTGGATCGCATGGTCGCGTCCTCCGTTGGACAGCCTCCCGGGCTGTTTGTGCCGGACATTCATGTCCCACTGCCAGCCGTGACGGTTACTGAGTTTGCCTCGGCGCAGCGAGCAGAGATTTCGAGTATGTTGCTGGTAACGCGCCATGTCATCCAGCTACGTCGTCTCGAGAGCAATATTATGGATGCGATCTTTCTACGTCCTCGGGCAGATGTGCGGTCCTTGTCTCCTTCCGATCGCACCGCTATTGTTAGCGATCTACATTACGCAGTGGATAACTGGTACAGTGATGGATGCCTCATTTCTCGTCCAGAACCAAGTAATGTTAGGATCCATGACACCATGGCGTGGCTTAACGCACGTTACTATCAACTACTGATGCTGATCTATTATCCGACACCATTCAATCAACCACCACGTCCAGGGTCTCATGAGCACCTCTTGAATGTCGTTCAGAAGTATATTCATTACAGCCATATATTGCTGGAACTGGGGCAACTGCCGCTTAACTACATAACGTTAACCCGATGCGTCCCTGCATGCCTTGTCCTTCTATACTGCTTTGGTCATGCAGCGAGCACAGTGTTTTCAGCCAAGCAAGAGATACAAAGCTGTATAGCGATTCTTCAGAGCTTCTCCAGCGGCTGGAATCATGCCATGGCCTTGGCCCGAATTATGACAGACTTTTCTTCCGTGGTCTCTATATACGAAAACCGATCTGCCAGCTGTCTTGTGACTTTACAAGCACCAACCGTTTTGCAACATACCGAACAACGATCACTTTACCCACGCGTGGTTTCACTTAGAGAAGAGCTAATTGAGGTAGGTGGACGCATCATGGGAAAGGCCAATTGCTATCAATGCATAGAAGGCTGGGATGCGCAGGCAATCAGCTCGGGCTCTTCGGACGGCTCATCCTCAACCGATGCTACCGTGACGAGGGACATTGCAGCTTTGTCTTCACCACTGCCTAGGGAAATAGGATGGGACTTCTTATAAGGTAGCCGTTAACGTGCCTTGTACAAACGTGGTAGGCTTTCCCCACTTGCTGGCCGCAACATCAGGGTTGTAGAAGTGCGGCACCTTACGAAAGCTCTACTGGTCGCATCAAATGCTTACGAATATGCCCAACGACCTCGGGTATTTTCTCAATGTGAATTGGGTGATTTATCAATTGTATATCCGCCATTCAAGCATTCGCAATTAGGGACACAATTGCCCCCAGTCGCGTTTGAACCTTGGCTACGACGCATGACGCTATGAATCATCATTCGACGGAAGGCCAGCCAGGAAGGTAATAATTGAACCCAACCATTGACCTTTCCTCTCACCAATTATTCTCTAGTCTCGTAAGCCACATGCCTGGCTCGTGTGGTAGTCCAACTTGTTCTGGCTCTACCCGAGACTTGCACAGGTACAATATCTGAACCTAAACAGGGACCGAAATGAAGGTTTCGGAGTAAACCAGGCAGCCCAATACATTGGACTCGGTCTGATTCGGCAATATCCTGATTCTTCTGTCAAGAAGTGATGGGCCTATTTCCTAACACGGCGAGGCTATGGCCAAGTAATGTCGAGTTATCAATTTCTTCATGCCAGGCTACCAACTAGACTCCGAGTACGGTAGGAATGACAAAGTTCTTAGCTAGTTATATATATGTATTATATTTCAGAAACTATCTGGACAGACTTACTTCCCCAACACAGTCAAGATGGCCACCGCTGTTGGGAGTCGCCTACTTCCTCACCTTGTGGACAACAACGCCGAAGCCGACCCTGATGGCACCTTCGGCCAGATCCTAAGAGATAATAACATCCCAGATCAATGGATATCCCTATCCAAACGGCAATTAGCCCAATCAGTGGACCATGCTGCGTGGTGGTTCAAGAACACAGTCGCCAAGAAATGCGACACAACGACGATTGCGTATATGGGGCCAAGTGATATCCGCTACATGATATGTGCTCTTGCTCTTGCAAAAGCGGGCTATAAGGTTAGTAACCCGCCAATAATCAAGGGCATGCCATAGTGACAGATATAGACATTTCTCCCATCCACACGGAACTCGGCGGAAGCAAATGCGCATCTCTTTCGTGCCGTTGGGTGTAAATGTCTTCTATGGGGTGGTCAATCTCAGTCAGCACAAGCGCAAGCCGTCATACCGGAATTACAAGTCTGGCAATTTCCGTCCCTTGATGAGCTCTTGAATAGTAGCGTTGCACATTACCCGTACCACAAAACATACCGAGAAGCTGAAAATGAAACTTTTGTGATCTTGCACTCCTCTGGGACAACTGGTAGGCATATAACCACTCCATTGTGTATATCTTAAAAGTATTAACTGAAGCTCAGGACAGCCGAAGCCCATCCCATTGACTCATGGATATTTTTCCTTTATGGACAGGGGCGCACCACCTGGTACACCCGAGGACTCGACGTGTGGATGGTGGAATTGCCTACAACGCGGAGAGCCGATGTTCCAAATGAGCCCGCTCTTTCATCTAATCGGATTTACTCTGGTCCTAGATGCAATCTTCCACGGCCAACAGATAATTCATTACTCCTCCAAGCCTGACGTCGATTCTGTGCTCGATGCACTATCGACACTCCGTCCACGAGCCGCTGTTCTTCCACCGTCCATCCTACAAGATATAAGCACTTCAGCACAGGGGCTTCAGACGGTTTCAAAGATTGAATATATGTTTTTTGCTGGGGGGCCACTCTCCACCGAGGCTGGTGATACAATCAGTAAATATTGCAAGCTTATCCCTCTCATCGGGTCAACGGAGTTGGGACATATCCCACCTACCAAATCGAAGACATCACCCCGAGATTGGAAGTATTTCGAATGGCCCTTCTACCCTGATATACATATGGAGCCACATGATGAAGGATTATTCGAGATGGTTGTTCGCCGGTCACCGGATAGCCGCCTACTTCATGGTATCTTTCATGTGTTCCCTGATCTTCTAGAATGGAGGACAAAGGATCTTTTCTCGAGGCATCCCACGAAAGATGGGCTGTGGCATTTCGAAAGACGAACAGACGATGTGATTGTCCTTGGCAATGGAGAGAAGGTGAACCCGATTGAGATGGAAGGGGTAGTCGAACGTCATGACCTCGTGCACAAGGCTATTATTGCTGGTCACGGGATGGCTGAATGCGTGCTTCTAGTGGAGCCGGACTGGGACAAGCTAGATGGCCAGGACCAGGGTGGTGATTTCATCAACAAGATCTGGGATAGTGTTGAAGCAGCGAATAAGTTGGGGCCGAGTTATGCTTATATCGAGAAGGATAGAGTTGGAATTGCGAACCGTGAGAAACCGTTCCAGCTCAATGCCAAAGGGACATTGAGACGTTCATTGGTCTGCAAAGAATATGAATCTGATATATTGGCGCTGGGGAGTGACGACAATTCAAGCCCAGGGCGAAGTTCAAGTGATGCCCTTCTGGGAGACGACATGGAGGGCTTTGTACGACGTGTCATCTCTTGTGTTTCCGAGCATCTCGAACTCGCAGACGACACAGACTTCTTTACTGCTGGATTAGACTCTCTGCAGGTCATTCGCATGGCTCGGAAGATAACACGGGGCATCGGCATGGGATCAGAAGGGATACGGATTGATCCTCAGATAATTTACAGATATTCCACTATCAAGGGTCTGGCCTCGTATCTCTCGGACGTCATGAAAGGGGACATCAGTAGTGACGGATTAGTGGATGAAGTTGGGGACGTGCAAGCGGCGTTGAAACATCTCATCGACAAATACACCAATTCACTTCCAAGCGTGGAGGACAAAACAGTACAGGTGTCCCCACGGTCCAATGTCATACTCACAGGATCTACCGGCTCATTCGGGAGCTATCTTTTGGACGCACTGTTATCGGACCCTTCGATTAAGAAGGTTCACTGCCTGAACAGATCTTCCGATGCCTTCGAAAGACAGAGATCTTCATTCCACGACAGGCACCTAAACGTGAAAGCTTTACTATCTCCCAAAGCAGAGTTCCTCACGGCAGACCTAGGGGAAAAAAGTCTAGGGTTATCGATGAGCAAATACAACGAGCTCCTGAATACAACTGACGCCATCATGCACAATGCCTGGAAGGTGGACTTCAATTTATCTGTTTACTCCTTTGAGCAGGACCACATACGTGGCATGCGGAACCTACTGGACCTAAGCATATACAGCCGAAAAAGAGTGCATATGTATCTCGTATCCTCAATTGCTACTGCATCCAGCTGGGACCCATCAAGGAGGAAGATCCCGGAGGATATTGTACCGGATACAGTTCAGCCTCCATTACAGGGCTATGGTCAATCGAAGTACGTAGCTGAAAATGTCTGTTTGGCTGCGTCCTCCCGTTCAGGTGTTCCGGTAACTATTCTGCGAGTCGGACAGATTGCAGGACCCACGACAAAGTCTGGGGGCTGCTGGAATCGAGATGAGTGGTTTCCTGCTCTAGTTTTTACTTCAAGATCAATGGGCTTTCTACCTGAGACTTTGGGTATGCCGGTGGACTGGATACCTGTTGTACGTACCCCCTCCTCTACCTTTGGCCTGCATTCACTAACCGCTGCAGGATACACTAGCCCAAATCGTCCTAGAAATCATCCAAGGTGGCAACGAGAATGAGCACAGTAGTCCTGCAAGGGTCATAAATCTAGTCAACCCAAATAGATCAACCTGGGCTACACTTTTACCAACGGTTCAGAGCAGCATCGGTGCAAACCCTGTGAGTCTACAAAGTTGGGTTGAGTCACTTGGCAAGGATAATGTCAACCTTGAGGATAAACCAGCGTACAAGCTTCTAAGCTTCTACGAGCGACTAGCGCGCGAAGATGGTCATGGCAACTCTTCCCACTTTGTAACGGACAATGCGAGTGAAATGAGCTCTACATTCCGAGCCCTCGGTCCCATTGATTCTAGTTTGGTGCAGACATGGCTTGACCAGTGGGCACTATGACCACTTTTTGTAACTATCCAGAGGAAATACAATTAAAGCAACAAATTGGTAAACAAAAGAAAAGACAAAGGAAATGCTATATAAAAAGAAAGTCCAGTAGCGAGCGAAACGAACCCAGTCCAAGTCCTATCCCATCTCCCAGCATCACCAAAGCTCATTTATACTCCATCCCCGGCGTCATCTGATACCGCAACTCCGCTCTCGTCCGCAGCTCCGCCTCCTTCTCCTCCTGGATGAGAGCGCAGCACGAACAACAAAACGTCACACAGCAATCCCCACAACAGCTACCCTTAATACCAAAGCGTTCACGCATCTCACCACGTCTGATCGTCTGGATGATCCAGTGGGAGTAAATGAAAGCGAGACCAGTGAAAATGGTGCACTTTAAGTGCTCATCAGCAGCTGTTCTCTCTCTTTCTTCCTGGTTAATATATTAGAGAAACTTACATCTGCATTACAGTAACTAAAGCTATTCAAGCTAGCATCCTGGCTCCTAGCTTGTGTTTTCCCGAATGTCAAACACGGGAGACACCAGCTCATCAGGCCTGAAGCGCACCAAGGTTGCATATGTTAGTTGTATGATGTTCTGTTTCAAGAAAGGGCTGTGATGTCAGCCTTACACAGTGAACCCGGGTCACAGCAGTCGAAGAGAGAATAGTTCCAGCCGCTGTTCTGTGTGATATCGCGGGCTTGGCCTGGGTTGGCTTGCGTGTATGTCGGCGGGCCATGAGGCCAGGAGCGGTAGATTTTGTCTGTTGCTTGGGCCATTTTCAAAGAGATCATGCGGCGGGATAGGGATATTAGGGATAAACGAGTGAGTGTGATGGACTGATTATGAATTTCTGGTAAGGAGTGTGGTGGCTGAAGTTTGATATTCTTCACGGAAGCAGCAAGGAGTGTAGAAGGTCGGATTCCATATATAAGTCGAGGTTCTTGGTTTCCAGAAGAAGAGAAAAGCCTGTGGATGTCCTGTTTATTGGAGCCGGGTACCATGAGGGTTAAATAGCTAGGAATAGAAGGGATTGAAATCTCTATTCATCCACTTCCCTCCTGTTTGGGATCATAGTCCTCCGTTTTACCTCGTGGAAAAGTTCCTTAAGGCTATGGTACCCACTTGCCCAAAAAGGAAGTCCGCGTTCGTATCGTAGAAATTATGGGTCTCTGGCCAATGAACGAGCAGAAAGTTAAATAGTTGTTGACCCCATGTGGATCCTATTCAGGGAGCCCTAATGTTTATACTACGTAGTACCTTAATATCCATAGAACAAGGCACTACACCATGAGGATCTACAGTGGCATAGTTCAATCCAGCACGTTGTGTGGATAGTAGATACCATTTAGGCGTGTCGTGGCGAGGTTAAATCACTCGTACGTTCTCGTATCGGTCTTATCTTACTCCGAGGGAAGTGTAGTTTCGGACAGGGGTGAACTGGAAGATTTTCAGGCTTCTCCGGGACCACTGATTGAGGATGTGCCCGGGCCCTTAAGCTACAAACAGAAGTCCATGTTTCTACTAGTGGTTGGTTACGAGGTGGCAACATGGATATGGAGTTCTAGAAAGGGTACTACAGGTGCCATTCAATCTGAATACTATTCTCAACATTCTATCATGTATTTCAAGAATTTTCATATTGTTAATATAGAAAGACTAAACCCAGATTGACTTGGAGTCTAATTTAGTTACAGCTTCTAAGATAGTCAGAGCTCCCTGGAGGAGTATACTCTAAGATAATGTGATTCTGACTCCGAAAGACGTCCAGTGGTGGATCGAACGAAGGCCCTTGCTTCGCAGCAGCCCTAGCATTCCTGGGCCAGGGCCCCAGCTGTATCATCCGAGTCTCGATCGTCATAGGTGTTGTTCCGATTAGAAAGGTGGTGGGATCTGCAGGTCACTGGGGCAGGGGAAAGCCCCCATTGTGTACATAGGCGTAGGGCTCGACTCCTATAGTCACACACGCGCGCGCTAGGTGTTATTGCTCCTGTAGGCACTTCCGATGGAGTGATAAGGCTGTTTGGCGTATCAGCATCATGCTTCCCTATTAGTGGTAAATAAATGCATGGTATCTCGCATTTTGGAGCGTGCATGGCCCTTGAAGAGGCAGATGTGTTTAACAATTGCACTGATAATCAGCAACATAGGCAATCCCAGTACTCTGGTGATCGTAGAATGTGCGCACAAAGTCTAAACAGGGCATATTGCGAGCGACCAGTTGACTTTTCCATATATCAGAAGCTTTATCGCTCATGCATGTTTGACACAAACTGTTCACAGGGCCAAAGCGTTCTAGACTTTGGCTGTCACGCAGTCTATAGGCCATTGCAGGTATTGTTGGTGGTAGACGTCGAGGTTACGGTGAATGCCAGTGAGGATATGTCTAGGCCAATCTTGAAGGAACCAATTCCAGGTGAGCTCATTCAACAAGAGAACGAAATATGAAAATATGACCAATGCCGGCTGGTCCCTCTGCTGAAGTCCAAACATGAAAACATCCGGTAGTCTGTAGAGCCACCCGAAGACGCATGGCCATAGAAGCGCAGTTGTTATGGGCGAACTGGGGCTATAGATAGCATCGTAGCACTGGTCAAGTCGTTCGAATACCGTAAAATAAACTGGATAACGCGGATCCGGTGTACCAAGTTCGGATTCTATAAGATGTCGCAACTGGGCCATCCAGTAGCCATATTCGGAAGCGAGAGTTGAACTTCTGACGAAGCCTGTTGTCTCTGCGTTCGATTCTGACTCGGAACCCAATTCTCCTTCATCACCCTTTAAAACTACATCTGGTGAAAACAGCTTGCTGCTTATCTCCAATACTGTCCTGACACCAATGAATAAGGATAGGAAGCCAGGTTGGCCATCATCTCGGAATGCCATGTACTCGCCTGGTCGCGGCCCCATGGCGAGTGAGCCGATGAAGATGTGCACAGCAGCGGTGTAGATTGCATGGCAATTCTCTTTATTTAGCCGTGGCACAGCAACTGCTACTTCTCGAATTGCAATGTTATAGTGGCGCTCGGCTACCACATTGTAATTATGTCCCTGTATGGCAGACTGCTGCTGCTGCATGATTTCTGGACGCCGTGCCAACTGAAAGCCCGAACAAGCAAGCAGGAGGCGTAGCACGTACGGGAAAGAGAACCCAAGGCGGGTAAGTTGAGAGTGGTAAATTCTCGTTGCACTTTGATAATCTGAAGCGCCATAGTCCGTTGGACTTACGAAGTTATGGAACAGCTCCATATCGACGATGCTAAACTCAAATGGTCGGCATGGCAATGCTGGAAGGATTCGCTCAGATGAGGAAATTTGGAGCAGTTGCGTTACCAAGGACTTGCGAGTTCTATGTGCACGCTTTGGTGGCTTGAAGTTGGATTGATACGACGAAATGAAGGTATGACGCTTAGCTGCCACCTTAGATGCCTTTACTACCGGCTGTGAATTGGCGTTGGAATTCGCTTCCTCGAGCTGATAGTCGCACACAACTGAGTGGCGCAGACAGCCATTGCAGGCTGGCCTCACCTCATCACACTTTGTAGCATAAACCGTCAGTCCGCGGACATAATATTTAGATAATAATTACTGAGAGTGTACCTACTTTGATCCTGCGGCGTTTACAATTACCACATCCAAGACGAGATTTCCGATGTGATCTACGAGAGCCATTGGCAATCGCGTGGAGAGACATGGTATATGTGACCAAGTACCTCTTGGATAAGAGGATATTTATCGATAAATAGGGTTGAAAAGGGAAATAGCTGTCGTGGCTGAGAATCGTCGCCAATACTTCGGAGAAATTCTTGTCGCCTCATTCAGGGGCTCAGTCAGCATTTCTCCCGGTCTAATTGGTCTTGGCTGAGGGATGCCCCATGGCAAGAACCACGGGAAAAGAGATAGACATAATTTCTACCATGTCCTTCGGGAGAGGCTCTCGAACCCTTAACCATGGGAGCACTCCCAGTTAGATATATGCAGGGGAGAAGGCAGCCCTGGGAATACTGGTCCTTCTAGCATTTGCTGCCATAGTATTGCATCCCAGTAGTCATCCACCCCATCACCCACACCGCCTGAGGCGATTTGATCAAATCTAACATCAGTCACCACTCGATCAGGGTGCTGTGTCAGGAAGGCTAATTGTCTTCCTGGTTCGTTCGAATCTGAACCAGAAGAAGCCGAAGGGTAGTTTGTATTCTCGTTAACAACCGTAGAGTGGTGCATCGTTGAGATCGGACATTTTGGCACCCTCTGCTCCGTCCTTCGCAGGTCTTGATGCTTTTCCAGCCATGATATCATGCTTCCTATGACCCTCTTGCTATTCGCCCAGACATCGTTACCACGTGAGAGCTCTCCATGTTTTGCGATAGCCGCCAGCGCGACTCCATGAATTCTTCGCCCCAACCCAGTTGTCATTTCCCACTCGAGGTCGGACAACAAAAGGACCTTTGAAAGTACTAACAACGCATACCAGAGATAGGTGTAGAAGGATAGAGGGAGGTGGATCGCAATTTCTGGTTCGGCCTCAAGGAAGGAGGCAATGAAGCTCTCTGCCGATGAAATGAGGTCGTCAAGCTGGTCCATTTCATCGAGAAGGAACGTGTCATTCCTGTGGTAGACTATTTGCCCAAGAACGAGAACTGGTTTGACTTTTAGTTCAAATACATAAGCGCCTTTTGCTTACCTGCGGTTAGTAAGACACAACAAAACCCACTGCGGTTGAATAATATTGTGCAACCAGGTAACTCACAGGTGTTGCTTCTTTGCTCTCTATCCTCATATTTCATACCTAGAAATAAACCAAATTCGTTGTCAAGTTTCTGGATTCCAGCCTGTAATCTTCCCTCTCCATTTGAGGGTAAATGTGTGGGGCTGTGAAGATTGCCATTGAATACTTCTGCGCTCTTTTGAGCCAGCACTCGTACGTCTATATATCTTTTCAGAAGTTGATCAGATAGAAATTCAGGATTCTTCATCAAGTCATCGCAGCATTGATTAATCCAATTGGTATGTTTCATGAACAACTGCTGTCGAAAAAGCGACGACCTTGTTGCAATGTCAGTGGGTTCGAGTAAACAATAGGGTAAGTCCTTACACCGAGCACAAATAGAAGGTTCCCAGCAGAGCCCTCTTGCCAGCGGCCGAATGGCTCGTACTCAGCTGATGCGCTGTGGGAGGCCTTCCTAAGCTGGCTGCAATGTTCCGCATGGTGAAATTCGGCTCCCGGTCGAGCCCAAGGTCAGCAACCATTATGACGGTTAGTTGAAGGAACAGATACATGTGCGGCAGCATTGACTCCCAGTGATAGTGGTACCACGCTGTATAGACAAGAAGACCTAACAGGAGATCTATGTTCCGTTCGTTATTCATAATGATACGAGTACTGATAGTTCGCTTGACCTCATGGCCCAATTTCTTTTGTAAGGCCGGTGTGTCCTCCGTACTGACAGTCATAATAGTCATGAACAAGAAAGGGTATTCTCGGCGGAGACTGATCGCATTCATTGAGTCTGATATTATGACAAACGGAAACTGTGGCATTTTGACCGTGCGAAACTTATCCAACAGTCGATTACACTGAGCCAAGGTAAGGATGCCAATAGTCAACAAGTCGCCGGGCTCACCCAAGTCAAGGCGCGGAGTGATGGACATTGTGTGTTCAATCGACGAACTATATTGGCGTAGAGTCTGTGGCACTGGCTCATCCCCGGACATGCCTTGTCCACAAGCCCTCTCGTCCTGTGGCTTCAGTCAGACAACGCTGAATGCTCCTACATAGCAAAAGATCTACTTCCCCTTTGCGCTAGCTGATTGCGGAGCTCATTGATCTGGTCTTGAAGCTCATCAATCCGGCTTTTTCTGCCTGGATTGTTTGGCAAAGTACTCGGGAAAGCACAAAGACGCCCCAATCGAGAGCACCGTTGACATTCTTTATCATTGTCCTGTATAGAACATTTGACTTTCAACTCAATACATCGAAGGCATGCATGACGCCTTGAAGATTGCCGTCGATTCATATTGAACAAGGATGAAACTTGTCGAGGAAGGAAAAGCGATCGCAGTTGTCGTTGAGGGTCGTCGGAGAGTCGGAATCGGAACCGGAGTCGGAATCGGGGACACGTGCCAGGCGCGTTGCATGTCAGTCAACATTCCTACAATTAGAGTTAATATACTACTGCTATCACTTAGTATTTGTGTTCAAAGTGATCTTAATGGTAAGTCCCCAGCTAACAGAGACTACGTTAATTGAGCCTGATCACTTCAGGATTCGGCGGAAGCTCGGCTCTAAATATATATCCGTATATCCCTATCAAGGTTTCCTCTATTAATAGGCTCAGAACCTCTGAGACAAGCTGTTGCGCCTCTCCGCAAATTAGAGTTACTAAACTATGTCGGTCCTTATTCCGTGTTTCCTAACACCCATGATACCTCTGCAAAGGACCTAGGACATCTTAGAAGTTGGCTACGTTCTAAAGTAGAGCGACCGGAAGACCAAGCATAAGGGGATTCCACCTTAACAGAAGACTAAAAGCAAAGACAACTCCTGGATACCCTTCTAGAACTATGATCTTGTCGCTGAATACTCTGTAGTAAACCCTGAATTCCTTCAGCCCCTTAACTATCAGGTAGTATCGATTACCTACTGCGTACTTGAATAGGCATTTCTGTCGGTAATATATTTAGAACACTAGCTAAAAGGCACTGAGGTCTCCACAATTGCCAGATCAGCCAACCACATACAAATGGAGCCTGAACCAACGAGTTGGGTGAAAGAGGGAAAAGCTTGGCCAAAAGGAAAGGAAACCCGAACGCCGATCGCAATCATATCGCTAATGAGTGCCCCCGACTGCTGGCGCTCTTTGGTCGGTGATGCCTCATTCCCCCACCAGCCCATTCGAACACCAGTTCAAGATGGGACTCACGTATTGTGGTCCGAAATAAGCCATTCCCGAGTGTTTATCCCTTTATGTGACGTCGCTCACCGATTCTTGACAAAGCATTTCACGCATCGGACAGCGAAGATGTTCAAAAGATGTTCTAGCAGTGTCTTGCCATCTGGCCTTGACGCCTTGATGAAAATGCGCATATGCTTCGCCCTGTGCTACTCCGTAGGTTGATACAACACAAGTAAACAGTAGGAACAAACAGAGCTATTGATCATGGCATTCATGAAGGCAAAAGATACGTTGCATGTTATACAGCCTATGCCTTCTAAGTATCCCAACAGCTCATACGGGATGCGCAATAAGTTCTGTTGGAGAATTCAGACCGAGAGTGATTGAAAGACGGGGTTGCGCATATATGGTGACTATATGCTTCAGTTCGTTCAGATTATCCAGCCGCCACTAAGACGATACGGAGGGTTGCGGATTAATGTTAAGATTCTCCGGCCATCAGGGTGCATGTTTCAGCAAGTGATTTAAACTTTGGATAGGTGCCGATGTTGAGACAATAGGCTAAGTTGATGCACATACGTGGACAAATTCAAGTCCCGGAAATTGCCGGAAAATAGTACGCTCAGATCTTTCTGAAAAAGGATCTAATGAGGTCTCACGGCGTCACGGGTATATCTGAGCGTGCTGGAGCCCTTCATACTGAAGCATCGCAGTTGGTGAGCGGGGTTTGCCCTGAGAGAGGATGCGAGACAAAGAAACATCAAAAAGAAACAAAGAACTGAGAGAAATACGGATGGTGGGTTCTATGCGCCACCAGCTATTCCAACCTCTTGGAGTCCGTAAAGAGAGCTGTAATAATATAAGACTCTATAGTTATTCATGCTACCATGGATGTCTGTCGCTGGCTCGGCATTGTCCGTAAGATGTGCTTCCAGGAGTAGCGCGGGACTAGGCCCTAAGCGAGTCCGACACCCACACCAAGCTGGAAAGCCGTGGTGGCTAAGAAAATGGCTCGAGGAGATTGGCTGTGAGACGGTGGGGTATCGAATCTAGTACTGCGACCTGTTCCTATCCTACTATGGTATAGTTGGTAGTCTACTCCCGACAGAGCTAAGTGCAACAAGCTATGCGCCCAAGTGCCGTTCCTGGCTCCGGAGGTGGGCCTCGGAATGTCACTGAAATCTGACACCTAGGGAATAATTCAGAATTACTCCGTAATGAACAGGCCCACCCAGACTCTATATAAGGATCGACTGCCTCCCCTCCCGAGAGGCTTTCCGACATCCAAGCTACTTACTCACACTCCCTTGCGTCAAGCCTGAAAAGCATAACCTTAAAAGGTATTCTCACAGTCTTTGATTGACGTAGATCATGCCAGGTGACTAATGACCTACAGTCCTTCAAATCACATTTAATCTGCCGGTCAACATGCGTCTCGCCTATCTCATTCTCTCTGTCTTTGTCGCTGCCGTGGCTGCGGTGCCGAACCAATGCACCCCCAACGGTTTGCCATGCGATTCGCAGACTCCTTGCTGCTCGAAGCTCTGCGTCATCAAGGGTGATATCGGCAGCCCCAACGAGAATGGTACCTGCATGTGAGGGTTGGAAAGTTGAAGTGGACTTGGCCTTGTAACAGCTATATACAGTCGAGGCTGAGGAAGGAGGGGCTAGAGGGATGACGGAGTTGCACACTGTTCTTGATTTGTCCAAAAGATACCACAATCACGAAGAAATGTTGAAACCAGCCAATTACCTGATTGCCGAATACGATTCGTAATTTGCTTTTTCGCTTTTTGGGGAGCCGGCTCGTTTCGGGTGTCATTCGACACCATCGTATCGGTTTGCGGTTGTAGAATACCAGTGGAAATCCCTTTTCCAGCACGGCCATGAGGAATGCGCAGATACTTACTTCATCGAGTGCCCACGCTCCATAGGGGGCAGTTTTGATAAGATCGACAAACTCATGGAGGATCCGCCGTTCCGCACAGTCGATCTTTGTCTCGCGATCTGAACGGTCCAGGGCGAGTAGATCGTTTACTCTTTGAGGTTAATGATATGCGACGTCAGATTCTGGGTCCCGGCTGGGGAGGTATTCGAGAACCAAAAGTTGAATTCTCAATTGTTTACAGCAGGAGAGGCGGTTGACGTACAATGTCCAATCTCTTCATGGATGCCCCTGATATCCGGACCAAAATTGGAAATTATTCTTTGGACCCATGACCCCTGAGCTATACCCGATTAGGAAGGCACACCTTTTCAGGCTGTCAGGCAGCCAAGCCCGATCCCTTTCAAGGTTACTTTTCTTGCCTGAGGCATGAAGGCCGTCCTCATTGCTAACCTAAGAATTTGTTTGGATTGTATCCGAAGCTGAAATAATATCACATTGTACAATCCAGATTATTTCCACCAGTACCTCAAGAGTATGCACTCGTGCCGCATTCCACACACATGCTAAACCAGGAACAATACCAGCCTTCTGCTAGTTGGTTCCATACCCAGGTAAACGCTGCTTCTTCAGAGTCGATGTGTCTCCCGCTTCACTACTAGTACCTTGTAGAGCCCTTGAAGGAGGAAATTGGTCCGTGGGGCGTTCCATTATCGAGCTGGCGCCCGTGTCCAGACAGGATATACTGTCACTGCGACCGGGAGGGGGCGTTGGGAGGGTATGGGGGGTCATAGGGGGCTTGTCGAATGACTCGAGGAGGGATGTGATCTTATCAGGCTCTGTGGGCTTCGGACTGGAATGATGAACTGCACCGAATGTCAGGTAGGCTTGGTTTTTGACGACCCCATATGAAACTGATCTCACGGAATACTCACCCTTGTTGGGAGACTCACTGCCTTGGAGTGTCAGAGGTTGATTAGTTGGAGAATGAGCAGAATGCCGGTTGGGAGCAGCGGCATTTCTGTCATTTTTCGCGGTAAGAAAGTCTCTGATTGCCTCCGCCCTGCTCTCCTCGATGTCCTCGCTGCTTATCGAATCGTAAGTCTGCTTCAACCACCTCATCCTTTGAATTTGCCACCTTGTGACAAGCCTGCTTCGAAAGGGTCATTGGGTTTGTGGCATGGCGGTCACTTTATATCCAATCCAGCGCCCGCAGCAGGCTCTCTGCAAAGGTGCTGGATACCGGCCAATCACACACCGTGTCTTAATATGAAACAACTTGCCTCATAGGCTTTAATCTAATTGCACTCCCTAGAAGACCTCCGATCCCTCGAGCCGAACTCATCAATCAGGATTTGAATATATCCCATTTTAGAAAGCGTGTCCACGCTGATTTAAGACAGTGGCGAGCTGAACACCAACTTTGCATGAGCCTATTTTAGCTTGGGATTGGTTAGGGTGTCGGATGGTTAAAGCTGGGAAAGTCGAAAAAGCTGTCAATGGCTATAGAATAATCATCACTAGGTAATTTTTTCTCTCTAGGATACCCTTCTTACTGGCGCAACGATGGAGAATGCAAATCAATTCGCTTGTGGTTGCCCACACCAACGCAATAGTTCTGAGGAGGTGAGAATGACCTTAAACTGTAGATGGCCTCTGTATGAACACCACCCATAGCGAGCATACTCGACGTTATTCTTACTTGTGTACATTTTATCAATATTGAATTCTGTCGCGTGACTGCCCTTTAGAAATTGGGAGCAAATGGAAACCACCAGAGTAACTAACACTAAGCTTGGTGTTCGATTATGGATCTATTCCCACATGGCTGGGTCTCTGCATATAAGACATCGGGCACATGTTTTCCGTCGAAGGCTGTAGCACATTCGATATGTTTCAGTTTTGTTCGCTTATTCTTACAACCGTGATTGGTTTTTACAGAAGCCTTCATGTTCGACAACCGATACACAGGTAGGTTCAAGCGGGACTATACCTGCATTTCAGATTGTGCAGCAAGTGTTCATCTGAATACACACAATGTATGGATATTGTTAGTCCACATCAACCATTTTAACGGTAGGATGTATGGAACGCCATACCGCACTAGGTATTACGGATCTTATAATATGGCACTTCAAATCTCCTATGTCCTAGGTGCGCTAGGCTATGGACCCCGAGTTGTCCGGTGAAACCTAACCAAAGAGAACTCAAGGGAAAGCGTCCATTTCTAGATCCTCAGCTGTACCTGACAGACAGGAGAAGATACATATGATACCCCGGCTCTTACCCAAACTCTTTATGCATATTCTACTTTATGGGTTGATGCCACGGTACCACGTTGTAGCCTCTTTACCCAACTTCAAATTATCCTATGACCATATCATTACAACTCGCCAAGCCACAGTTCAAACCCGTGCAATGGGGGAGTGAAGTGAGACATTCTGTAACGGCGGCTTACTGTACAGACCACTCCAGGACATTCTGAATTGACGATTCAGAATTATGCTGACCTTTTGGTCTTGTGGGATGCAGTGTCCTGGCTGCATCTCTTACACATTCCTTGACTTAACACATACTTATAGATCGTGAGGAGCTTGAAGCCAGCCAGCCATTCTTACCTGTCACGGATCACTCGGCGAGATACCCTTAGCATAGGGGCTTCCTCGGCTCATCCCGGGAAAGTAAGACAGTCGCTGGCGCCAACGCTAAAAAATGAAACATGCTGAGAAGAGTCCCGGTAGCGATTCGGTTATGCATTGATCGCTTGCAGCTACCCTAAAATTATCACAGCATCGACACAGATCCACCTATCACTGAACGAGTAGGCGTAGGCGTTGTCGCGGGGGATCCACTGTTTCGACTCGAATTAGGGTCCAGAACATCAATGGCCCACAGGTATACCGTTCGTCTGGTAATTTTTCGAGAGACATGCCAAGTTAAACGAATGGCTTCTATTGGAGGAAGTCTACACTAGTATACAGCGGAAGGGATAAGCGGAAGGGATAACTTCGCGTTCATTATGCTCTGCTTGAGTCGAAGGTTGGCTTTATATTTGTCTTACTCTCTGGGCTGCAGGATCCTTTACGCAATGCGACCAGCCATTTCACCTGTGTTGTGGGACCAGTAGTAGTAGGCAAGCAAGATGATATCAGCAATAATTTGATAGATGCCTGAACACGTGTAGAACTATAAGCTGCATCTTCTATGCTGATATGATGCAGTGCTGTGACGTTTTCGACTCTTGTCCCGATCATCTTTAAACCCTAGCGAACTATTTCAAAGGTTTACACTGTATCGCTTTAAGTCTCCTCGGAGGTCCCAGGCAACGTCCACCGCTTGAAGAACTTGACAATAATCGGCGTTGCATCCAGATACGTCCCATTGGGATTGTCACTATTCGGCTGCACACTTGGCCAGTCATGTCCCAACCCTTGAATCCGGTAATGGGTAACAATCCCAAGGCCACCACCACTCCCATACTGATACTCCTGTACATTTCCACCGTACAACTCCTTAGTCTTATTGTGGAGCCCGTACCCCAGTCGCTTCGACCATTCACGCACGAAGTGCGGGATAGAAGGGAGACATTTGCCGCGCCGGCCACCGCCACCGTAAGGAATTGTCTTATCCGCCGTACCATGAAATTCAATTATGGGGATCGAGGGGCGACCGGGAGAACACTTGATCGGTACCGTAGCAGGACGGCACTCTTCTTCAGAGACATCCTGATAATAAGCGCCCGCGACTGGAGCAAAGGCAGCAATCCGGGTAGATGCTGTTGGATCACAGGCTAGCAGGTTTGTAAATCCGCCGCCGTTGGATTTGCCTGCTGCGTATACACGAGCAGAATCGACGCAGTACTTTTCCTGCAAGTCGTCAAGCATTTCCATGGTGAATGCTACGTCGTCGACGTCTTTGGAGTGTGGGTCTCCCTGCCATTCTTTCTGTATGCATGTTAGTGCAATAATCCCACTGATAAAGGATAATAGAGCGATAATGACATACGTTCAGCCCCTGCGGATACACAGCAATGGCATCTGGATTCCAATCTTCATTGCTGAATTGCGACAGCTTCTCCTGGCTTTCCGCTGTTTTGCCTCGC
Organism: Aspergillus nomiae NRRL 13137; assembly: GCF_001204775.2. Classification (NCBI taxonomy): domain Eukaryota; kingdom Fungi; phylum Ascomycota; class Eurotiomycetes; order Eurotiales; family Aspergillaceae; genus Aspergillus; species Aspergillus nomiae. The sequence goes on along the minus strand of NW_015378147.1, from coordinate 64,068 downwards.
CCGTGAAATGAGAATATGAGCGGAATAGGTTTGTTCACATCGTAGCTAGAAGGAATGTGGATTCGATAAAATCGCCGAGTGCCGTCTGATGTGGTAAAATTGACCCCGTAGCTGGATCCGCCAGGGCTCTGGTTTGCGGGTAAGGGTTTTCCGCAACCCGATGAGCTGGCGGTGCTGGCTAGCCCAGCAGCAGCATAGAGAAAAATTGCCGAGAGAAACTTCATTGCGTTTACCGGGGGGGATCATGCGCTTGCTTATCTTCACGGGAGATCAAGGCTTATGTATTCTTCAGTTTTCTGCGGGTGCGCCCTGGCTTATGCAGATCCTTTACCCATTCTGGAAATATGGGCCTGGGAAGACGCAACTAGGAGATCGTGCTTGGCAAATGGTCTCTTCGCATTCACGACAATGAGTGTTGGATTGGCATAGCTCCTGCCGGTTGGGCTCTTTCCTCGTGCCCGTCCAAGATAGCAAGCGATCGCAAGGAAGTGACGGCTCTAAAACAATATCCTTACCAGTCGAAAGAGTACTGAAGGAATTGGAGTCCATAGCCCAAGGCGGCATCGAATATCCAAAAGCCCCTCCATCCGTCCCCTCGAGGGTCCATGTATTCGTGTTAACTCCTTCAGGTATACATCAATGAAAGAGCCTGTAATGCTAAGCAGATAATAGTGGCATTTCCCTTGAGAAAGGGTTAATGAGGACAGTTCACTAGACACTTGGCTCAAAATGAACCAAGGTATGGGAAGTATCACCATCTCGGTACATCTCGGTTCACGGTAGGTGCCTGGCTTATCTTTTAAAGCGGGAGAACATTAATGACGGTTGTCGCTACACGAGCTCTCGAGTCAAAGTTGAATTAAACCAATGGATACGCACAAAGAGCCAGGCCGTACGAAGCACGTATATAAGGGACACTTTCATTCAACAACTATATATTGAACCACGGAGTGATACCGATAGGGCCATCTGGAGCTGTATAACAATCTTCATCGCCCAGGCTTGCGGTGCATCTTCTATGCAGAGCTCATCCCAGTCCTGTCGTCTTCCTCGATAACTTTACTCATACTTAGCTTGCGATTTGCATCATTCAGCGATCTGTGGCATCCTATTCTTTGTATACTCACGATAGTATGGAAACAAAGGACGCTGCCAGCGGTTCTCAGGAAGGGGGACTAGATGACACGCAACGGATAGACAAGAGTATTCTAGAATTATTGCCAGCCGACCTTTTCTGGATGATTGTTGACCTTCTTCCCTTGGCCGATGTGTCTGTATTCAGCAGCGTGAATCACACTTTTTACAGGACATTGCAACCATATCTGTACAAACTTGGTGAGCTCCTTCTGATAATAAAGATCTTGATCCAGCGCCCCACTAAGCATGACTTGCTAAACAGGAAACGCCGAATTTCGGAATAGCCATTCTGTAACGGACACTCATACCTGGCTTGAATTTGCCATAGGTCTTGGACTTGACGACCTCGCTGTGAGGCTACTGGACAATGGTGCCGATCCCCGCATGCAATGCACATGTGAAGGAAACGTACGTTCTGAAAATGCGGTTTTCCTTGCTACTCTGTTTGAACGAATGGAGATCTTCGATAAGATAGATATCACGAAGGGTGATATTTACGGGCCCTACGGTGAGCCAGAAATAACACTGCTTCAGCTCGCCGTGGGGAATGGAAACTTCGCGATGGCGCAAGAGATCCTTGGGCGCGGCCATGGCGTGAACGACCCAATAAATAAAAACTTTACCCCTCTACACTACGCAGCATACATTGGAGAATACGATATTGTGAAACTATTGCTCCAACTGGGGGCGGATGTGCATCGTGTGGGCTTCCGGTTTGTGAGCATTACACCGCTTGGATGTGCATTAGCAGCGAATATTCGGTACCCTCATCGTGAACGAGAGAAGATCATCAAGCTATTACTAGAGCGAGGTGCAAGTGTGGAAGGTGACCCTGGGCCCAGGCATCTTAATGTCGCCGCTGCCCAGGGGTATATACCTGGAGTTGAGCTGCTGATCCATCATGGTGCTATAGTGAACGGCGACCGGTATGAAAACACTACAACTCTACTCCACTTTGAAGTGAGCCTCGGTCACTTGGAATGCGTCAACGCCTTGCTTGAAGCTGGTGTTTCAGTCAACGCTAAGACCGAGCAAGACAACACACCACTTCACTACTCAGCTGGCCCCTGCGTTGAGTATTATCCTCAGTGGTGGGTTCACGAGGGGTTCCTTCATTACCCACGGTTTGAGAAAACCGCAAACTGCATGGAAACTTTACTTAAAGCAGGGGCTTCAGTGGATGTACAAAGCCATAACCGCGAAACGCCACTCCACAGGGCAGCTCGACATGGATGGGTAGCATGTGTCGAGGCTTTAATCAATGCCGGGGCTGCACTCGATCCGAAAGACGCGGACAATATGACATCACTCCATAAAGCAGTGACATGGTCCCACATTGATTGCGTGAGAATGTTAGTTGAGCGGGGAGCTTCGGTTGGCCTATTGGCGGATGGCCGGAGGTTGATCGACCTAACGACACCAACACAGGAAGGATTGGAAATACGCGTGTTTCTCGAACTTCTCACAGCTCCCGCAATTGATGAAGTAGAAGGAACTGAGATCCCATCGCCTCACCATGAACTGACTGACGGTTCTGATGAAGAGACTGAGGACGTGTTCGACTTGGGAACCAATCCTAGTGAAGAACAGCCCGGCAGTTAGATGCATCTCAAGGAATGAAATGCCTTCCAATGGTATCTTGAACACGGTTTAGTAGTTCTCGAAATAGAATTTGCCCTTGAAGAATAGGACGACAATAGCCCAAGGCTCCATGGTGTAGTAATTGTGCGAAAGCTTTAGATTGTAGCCCAGGAGGGCTCTAAGCCTACAACCCATATAAGGATAGATTCAGTCAGATAGCGCTCCTCGTACCCTACGACTGACTTGGCGATTGTTTCTTTTCAGCCGTGCTTGGAAAGGAATAATAGTGCTAATAGGTTCCAAGCGGCCAATGTGGAGCACCTTGATTTCAAACATTGTGTGTAAAGCTATACGGACGCAAGAGCGATTTCATGTACACTTATACCAGAGATGTGAATAACTCTTGGCATTTTCTTTCATTCAGGCTTTTCTTATAGTTTTAGGATCGTTTCTGATGTGTTTATAGTACTATTCTGTGAGCGTTACTGGTATATACCTACCAAGCTCGTTTAAGACGCCCTGTAAGCTATGTTATGATATTATGCGGCCAAGAAACACACATTATACTGTATAGTAAACTCACAACCTTTCACCCCAGAAAAATGAATTAAGATAATATCTCCCGATGTGCTCGCATTCCTAGTTTACGTTCACCTACCCTCTTGTCACTTAAGTTGAGCGGTGATGAAAAGCGGACAAGTTACTCGTCCATCCAGACTCCATTGTAGCCTCTACTCTCTCTGGTGAATAAATTTGACTGAACAGCCAATCTGTTCTAAATATGTGTATGATCAAAAGTGATTTATTGAAGAATATATCTAGGTAGAGCAAGTAATGTGTCATACAATGGGATCTTATGAGGCCGGGCGGGGATGTTCGGGCGAAATTCATGTATCATCTACCCACCGGATATCATCGGCGAAGCGGTACCTTCCCCGCAGCCCTAGTAACAAGTCTGTCCGAGTCGAGTGTATAGCCAATGCTTATTACGAGATCCTTCGCAGAGGACAATCTCATAAGGCAAAACCTGTAATAGTCCGTTTTATGCCTTGATCTTCGGCTTCCGAACCATACAATACAGCTACAAAATTAGCATAACCCACAAGCAAAACAGACCAACTCACCTTGCAAGCATCCTTTCCATCCACGCAATCAATCTCCGTGACTAAGTTAAAGCCCAATTTCTCGTAAATAATGATATTCGGAACTCCCTTTGAGCTCTCTAAATAACATGGCATGCCATCACGATCCGCCTGCTGCGTGACAACCTCCACCAGCTTCCGGCCCAGCCCCATCCCGCGCATTTCCGAGCTCACAGCCAAGACATTACAGAAGTAATACCCGCGCGGGTCGGTCCAGACTACGTCGTGGGTTTTCCGCTGCATCTCCTTCCACATGTTGTACCGGTACAGGTTGAGGCCACCTCGTCCGCCGAAGCGGACGTTGAAGAAGAACTGGCGGAAGGAGAGGAGCCAGTCCTGGGCCCAGACGGACCAAGGGACGGGCTTGGAGGCCGGCTGGGGAGAGAACCACCAGCTGACGCCGACGACCGAGCGAGGGTGCTTGTCGCTGATAGGGACCTTGGCGACGTACATCGGGGTGTTGCAGTTCAGGCCATATTGAAAGTGGGCGGCGAGGGAGGCGGCGTTCCGGTGGATATTGTACTATTCATCATCATGCGTTTAGGATCTATACAGCCTTTTTCTGTTTTTTCTCTTTTTTTTCCTTCTCTCTATGGATAGGCTTCAGACAGCCATATATAGATCGATAATTCGAGACTTACTTCTGAAGAATCGAATAACCAGTGGAAATACGGATCCTCGGCAAACGCCGTCTGGACGCATTCTACGGCCTCAGGAATGTCCTGTTTGGTCATGGGGACGATCTGGAGCGCCATATTGAAAGTCTTGGTCTCCGTTCTAGCAGCTGATATTCAATTTTTACTGTGTCTGCGAATGGGCTGGGATAACGCAATGGTATAAGAGTGCGAATGGCGGCGAAGGGGGAACAAGGATAACGCCATCTAAGGTCGACGAGCCTCGCAGAAGAGAAGGACGGACTGTACGACAATAGGAGGACGGATACGAGCCGGAGAGGAGATGCAATACAGATGAGCAGCTCTTGTGGCGGATTTGAGACTTTTGGATTTTCTATCCCTTCAGTGCTGAGCATGAGCAGTCGTCTTATAAGGTCTATCTATCACACAGCCTTTAGCCCTTCCTGGCAGTTCGACGCGGATGCTTGGATTGTACATACAAATGCCACCCTGACCAATCAACGCCTTCGGTGATGATCACCTGGCCAAGCCGCTAGGCGAGATTAGGCAGGTTCTGCCGTTATCTGCCGTCAGCTGACCTCTTATCATGCACCTGATGGCTGCCTCAGGCCGATTTACGATGGGTCGACGGGGCTGAACGTCATCAACCCTGTGCCAGGGCGGTACTCTGAGGGTCTCGCATCATGAGCACAAACACCGCCTGGCCGGTGCCACCGTACTCTGCATAGTCAATCACAAGCCTCTCCATTTCGTGCCACCCGTACTTGCGGTAGAGCGGGTATCCCTCGATGGTGGCCTCAAGATAGATGCGCGCGTTGCGGGCATCAGCTTGTTGAGTCCCCCACCGTAGCAGTTTGCTGCCGATCCCCTTGCCTTGGTATTCGGGTGAAATGGCTAGAATATCCAGGACTATCGTTTCGGGCGACATTAGTAAAGACCGTGACAGACAAGCTTCACGTAATGTGGGGAATGTCTCCAAACAGCCAAGACAGGGAATTGAAACACAAGGCGACAAATTGCAGAAACCCACGTACCCATGTCATCTTTTTTAACGTTAACAGCCCTTTTCTCTTTGATCCGCTTGAAAGCGGCTTCCCAGACATCTTCCCTCATTTCCTTTGGTCTTAGGCTTGCTGCATTCGCCACCATCGCTCTGCCCTCCTCGGATAACTCGACTTTATTTTCCTCCCAGGGAACTGTCCAGCGGGCATACCCCACTATCCGATCAACGCTGGTATCCACCGCGGAGAAAACATGGATATCAGGGGACTCCATCTTCTCGAGACAACGAGCCTGTTTCATCGGTATACAGATCTCGGGCTCGATCCCCGGCAGAGCATTTAGCCACATTTGTTGATGTCTGAAACTGGCTATATTGATAGCGCCAAGGGCGGCTGCCTCAGACTCAGTGGCGTAGTGGATGTCAATATTGTTCGTCATATTGGATCGATTCAACTGTACCATAAATTGGCTTAGTGAGAGATCACTGCATGTTTACGTTAGGGGCCGAAGGGCTGTTGATAAGAAGGGCGCCAAGGGGACCGGGCACCCGTTTAAGTAATAAATGAACCTCGGCCGTTAGTCACTCACGATAATTTAGCCGGTTCGCTAATAGAGGACAGAGAAATCACTCACTGTCTGAGCGTTACATCGTGTTGTTAGACTATCATTGTCAGTCGGTTTACCATCACGTGTGTTGTAGGCCCTAATGAACATGCCATATTAAATGAAAACCAATGTCGCTTGTAAATTTCCAATATTATCCATCGCAATCGTAGTCTATATACAGCAATCAACAGTCTTTTAAAGACTAGGCCCACTTGCCCAGCACGCCCATCAGGACCATACCGGCTATCAGGGACACTCCTCCCACCAACACTCTTGGCAAGGGCGCATCCAGCAACTCGCCTCCTTCAATCACCCAGTCTCTCGCCCACATATCCACAACACCCACCCACACCAGAATACCAGCCGACAAAGCGTCCAATGTTCCCAGTGCGATCAGAGTGCTTCGCGCGTTGCCATTGAACGAGTGCAACACTCCCATTCCGATCGCCATTCCGATCGGCGTAATCAGCGCAAAGGTCCCTGCCATCACGGCTTTACTGGGGAAGATGCGACCCGGAAGCATCGCAATCCGTGCTCCGAGCGCCAGACCTCGAAGAACTGGTGGAACACAATGACCACCAGCAAGGTTTTGTAAAAGGAGTCGCCCGCGACTACCAGCGTCAAGCCGATCAGGATACTGTGGAAGATCACACCCGCTTCCATGACCAGTACTGACAGTTTCGTGTTAGCACCATCACCGCCGTGGCTGTGGCTTAGTTGGGTGAGCTGCATCGTCCGTGGTGCTGTGTTTTCCTTTGGATTTGCGGACTCATTGTTCGATGGTGTGTCCTCGCAGCATTCCGAGGCTGATTTATGTCCACGGGCTGCGATGAAACGATGGCCGATGAACTCGGTGAGGAAGGAAAGGAAGATACCGGCCATCACGACGGCAGATGTGGTGGCTTCGTAGTCGAGCTCGCCGAGACATTCGTTCGTGAACATAAGGTTGGCATGGGTGTATAGCTAAACACGATTAGCAGGGTTCAGGAAGCTCCAAGAATGCCAGCCTCACATGAACAAAGGCGGTGGATAGGATCACACCAGTACCAAATTGCTTGATAACAGTTGAGGCCATAGTATTGATCGTGGGAAAGGGAAGTTTGACCAGCAACATGGGAAGGAAGACACCAAGGGCACTTGTGACAAGTACCACGAACAATGTTCCAATCCGCAGTGGCATATCATAGTCGCGACTCTGGACACCGCAGGATTTCTCGCTCGACCCTTCCGACTCGCCTGCACCGACGCAATGCCTAGTTACGTTAGCGACTGTTGTTATGCTCATGTCTTATGTCTTTGTGAAAAACATACTCAACACCAGCATGGAAATGACAGTTTAGTTCGCCGCTCGACTCGCTGCTAGACTCGCTGCTACTGTCGCTTTCGCCTCCGGTCTCGCCCTCTTCCAGAATCTGGACATCGTTTCCGTCTGCGTCCAAGCAGTACCTATGGCGGGGTGAGATACAGTCAAATCCGGTCTCGGGGGGTATACTCACTGTGAGCTACCGTGGGAATGGCAACCGGTATACTGTGCGGGCAGCTCCCCAGTTGGGGTCGCGGTCAACGATACCTGCACCTCATTTCCTTCGCCATTTATGCAGTAGACGTCGTCACCATGGTTATGACACCCCGTCACTGCAGATGACTGTGCCGATGAAGTTGCAGTAGCAGACACAGACGTGGCCGTCGCCTGTGCATGTGTGGTGATGGGGGTCTCTTCGCCATCAGCCCCATAGCAGTACTCCACGCTGCCATGTGTGTGACATCCCGAGTAGGACTGTGCATGCACCACGCTGCTGCAAGAGACGCCACAAACAACCCCCGAAGCATACTGACCATGATCTCTGTATCACAATTTCAATGTCAACTGAAGAGAGGATAATGAGCCGAGAAATCAGTTCTTGATCAACTACTATTTATCCCGCTGTTCTCACAAGGTATCACCCTATGCAATGACTCGCTTAGCAGGCAGTAATTTCGACTACTTGGAAAACCGCGCCAAAGTCGGATTTCTCCGACATGACGGCGTGCTACTAATATTGCCTTCTGACAGAGATTTCCCCTTCCGCCGAGAAACCTCGCGGACTAACCCCCAAGGTATCTGTGCCAAGCACGACTGTCTCCTCCGCCAAGAAGGTTCCAATGATTATACCCGCCTTTATATTGAATCATATTGGACAATCCGAGACAAGACCGTCGACAATGAAGACGGCTTATTTCCCCCAAGGTCCTCTACCAAGACCTTGGCATGGGCCGCCATTTCCATGCCCACGATGTCTTGGCATCATGGTTCATGCTGATATCCGACCACGACATGTTGTATGTGCAGGTGTTAGTAAACACGTGGGATGTTGGATTGTGTGCATGTCAGGAGATGCTTTGCCAGCTTTCTGCTACCACTCCCTAGAGACATCTTCCATCGTACGATACTTTGCTGTAATTCCAGGCATGATTCCATGATCACAATACAAAGCCTTCACCACCTATAGTGATCATTCAGAATGATATCAAGCTCAGCCGCAAGGTACTGCTTGGCAGAAGATATGGAAATTATGATATTCCTGTGTGATCGCTTCCAGATGTACCGAAAACTCTGAATACGATCCGTCAAAGTACTTGGCAACAGCCACGACAAGAAGAGACAAGCACTCCGGATACAGAAACCACAGTATAAAACCCCATCTATAACCCTGGCCATGTAGATCCATAGACTCCAAAAGCTCCCCAAGTATCTATACCGCCCTAGCCAAAATGGTAGCCCTCATCCCCTTCCTCCTCTTATCCACCGTTGCGGCCATTCCGGCCCCCATCACTCTCACCACTCGCGAGCAAAGCACCCCCCATGCCCCATCGCCCTGGGATGCCGGTGCAATGACCCAGTACCCAATCCACCAAAGCTGCAACGCGACCCAGCGTCGACAGATCGAAGCCGGCCTCAACGAAACCATCGCTCTGGTTGACCACGCAAAAGCCCACATCCTTCGCTGGGGCAACGAAAGCACTATCTACCGCAAATACTTCGGTAACAGACCCTCCTTCGAAGCCATCGGTGCCTACGACATCGTCAGCAACGGCGACAAAGGCAGTGTGCTATTCCGATGTGACAACCCAGATGGCAACTGTGATAATGAAGGTTCGTACTCCCTCCCTCCCAGTCCACCAAACAGGTCTAAGTCCCATCCACTATACTAACACGAGGAATCAAACAGGCTGGGCAGGCCACTGGCGCGGCGAAAACGGCACCGCAGAAACCGTCATCTGCGATCTAAGCTACTCGACCCGCCGCTCGCTGACCTCCATGTGCGCCCTCGGATACACGATTTCCGGGTCCGAGACGAACACCTTCTGGGCGGCGGATCTGCTGCACAGACTCTTCCATATGCCTCCTATTGGACAGAACTGGGTTGAACATTTTGCTGATGGGTATGGAGAGGTCATTGAGCTTGCGGCTGGGAACGAGAGTACCTCCACTCGGGACTCGGAGACACTGCAGTATTTTGCGCTTGAGGCTTATGCGTATGATATTGCTGCGCCGGGGGTTGGGTGTGTGGGTGAGTATGAGGAGAGTGAAGAGGCTGCGGATGATTTGCCTGAGGTGAGTTTTATGATTCTCTTGCTTGTTGGGGGTGTTAGCTGATGTGCCGTAGAATTGCCATACCCATGAGGGTGGTGAGGTGCATTGCACTTAGGTATGGTGGCTGTAGACTCAGATGTTGTGCTCTTAGAGTATTGAGCATGATGCGCATGAATTAGATGCGTCCGACACAAAAGGGTAATGGTTGTATGAAGGATGTTAATATTTGTTACCATGTATATTCACTAAGTCATTCTTTACGAGTTATGAGTCCGAAAGGTTTTCAAATAGAATATGCTGCTTTCCGATGCCAGTACGAAGCTACCATGAACTGATCCTTATATGCATGAGACAAAGGTATTAATCTGTATACACTGTTACATCCTTTTGGCCTCTGTCACAATTAGCATGGAAACTCTTTCATAGTTGGCTCACTGAACACATATTGCTTAAAGATCTGCCTTGTTCCTCCACGTATTGCCCCCTGTTACTTTGTCCACAGCTTCCGATACCCTTCTCAGGTCCTTCGCGGCAGCATGAAATTCGAATGTCTGTTATACTATACAGGTATCCGATTAATCGTCCGGCGAACACACCACAACATGTAATCGTGCATCTGAGTTTGCCGTCAGCCTGAAATCCCGTCAAAAATCTAATAACATTCAAACTCGGTATACCTACCTTGGCGATGGGCCACAAAAAGCAACACCACATAACTTGGCCGATTGTCACCTTAGCCAATTCCTTTCTGGAACAGTTGTACCTTCTAACGGTCCACAGCCTTCTTCCCTTCCTAGTGATTAGGCAGCGACGGCGCTGGAAGCAATTATCGTAATCCACGTCTCATTGTCACTACAGGGGTGACCCCGTTTCGCAGATGCATCTATACCGATTTGTTGCTCCGTCATTCCACCTAATGGGAAAAGTCGGAGAGGCAGGCAAAACCGACAGGGGAATGCATTTCGCTATCAACATTTCCGGGGTCCTGGCAGTGCTGGTCCGCTTACTCCTGTTGTTCCCCTTTCGAACTCGTCCTCTTGACTACCTAATGGGTCAGTGTGTACATAGAGCGTTTTAAAATAGATGAGGAAGAGGTATAACCAGATAATGCTAAGCTTTTCTGGACAGTCACGCCTTCGAGGCCAAATTGACGACAATCCGGGGGCGGGCCGAGGAAAGGAATGAAAGCAACCTTCCCTACGCAGCCCTTGGCGGGCACTGCCCAGTTTTCGTGTACTAATGCAGCTAATAGAAAATGAAAGACATCGGTTGACACTAACATGTACATCCCGGATGCTCATGCTCCACACAGACCACAGACGGCGATGTGGGTGGACCTCTACTTCGGAAGTCCTCGAGATGGTAAAGACAACTGCATCTGGATTATTTGGGATACACTTCAAATGTTTATGTCATTTCCCTCTCCTTTTGCTCCGGTATTACTGGTAAGGGACGAGCTTGGCAGACTTTTCAAGGCGCTAGTTTTCGGGCTTCGATTTGTGATCACTATTGCATCAACCCCTACCACATAGTCTATAAGATCGGCATTAATGTTCGCGCCAGAATGGTATTGGAAGGCAAGCCGAGCTTTGGGCTTGTAAGTACCTAAAGACTACATGCCTTTTACCCGAGTACAGTCTATTGTAGCGTCAAGATGTATGTGCTCGCTGGTGTCGTGGTCCAAGCATATTGTTCCATTCGTGGGACTTGTAACCCTCAGTAGATGTATGCGCCTGTTGCATTCCGTCACAGACATGGCGGCAAAGCTTCGCAGACTACGAAATTTCAAGTTCGCTCGATAGTACCATGGCAGGTCCTGACGGCGGGGTGAGTAAGTACCCCTTGCAACCATCATAGTTGTCGGTTTCTCTGCTAATAGGTCTGGGTCGTCGTATAGTACTTCAAGGCTATATCCACTGGAAATGGCACCACGATCTCATAGGCAGGTATGGCTTCGTTCTGACTGACATGTGTGCCAATTCTCGACAAATGCTGCCATGGTTTGAATTCATCCTTGTCAGAGTGTAGACGGCCTTGGGGCTATCATTGGTTACTCTCCTCTCAATGGTACCATACGGACAGGGAGGTGCATAGTCTTCTCTCAGAAGGACAAGGTTCCCCCAATTCATTCAAGGATACCTTTCTGTCCGACATACCACCGTCACCAGAATCGAATCTTCCCTCCCCCACCTACGCTATTGAGCATCATGCCACAAATGTGGACAGAGAAGACCAGACGAAAAGATATAAAAGGACATCCATCTCCCCCAAGAATTCCAGCAAACAAGAAAGCTTTCTCATCCTCAATACTTCTCTCTTCAAGCCCCCGAATCCAATAAATCCACGAGACTTACTATCTCCTTCCTCATTCCACAAAATGAAATTTCTCACCAGTATCCTCGCTCTCGCAGCCATTGCCGGAGTATCCGCCATGCCCACCTCCAACAGCGTCACCACAAACACAGTCACCAGTGGCGAGTTCACTTACAATGGCGAAGGAGTCGTAGGTCCACTTTCTCTAGGAATGAATACAAGCCCCAATCTAAGTTGACATTCTCAGGACTTCTCCCTTCAGTGCAGCGGCGGCATTAACCCGCCCCATGCAGACTGCGAGCCTGGGAAATGCCAATGCCGAGGGGACTATGGTTGCTGGTCATGCAAAGGGGGGCGCATGCAGTGCCAGCCGGGACCGGGCTCTGGAACTTGCTGGACCTGATTTGGGGGGTTATATCTCGCTAGATGTGCATGTCTCTACGGTTATTATTTATGTTTGTGGATGTGGGAGAAGGACAAATGGGGGGGATGTTAAGCAATGCTTTTCTACGAACTGTCACTCCAGAAGAATGCGAGATTTTGGCTTTGTCTTGTTGAAAGGTGCATGTAGCGTAGTACATGGTTGTATGGGGTAAGAGTTATGCATACTTGATCCTATTTTGCTAATAAGAGAAAGGTTCTAATGGTAATGATGTAATCTGGGATTAATCAATCAAACGCAAGGGGAATGAACGGAGGCAGAGGGGCTGCAGACACAGGTGGTAGAGAACAGTTAATAGATACTGGGTCTAGGTTATGAGAATACTCGAATCAGTATAGACGATCTGACCTATAATAGAACTCTCAAGGAAAGTCCGAAGTAGTATTCACTTTAATGGAAAAATGTGTCGTTTTTGATTACAGAATACTAAGGTCCGATCATCCAGGTGTTGTATAGTACTCTTTTATGCTTAGTAAATGGCAAGAGGCATATCACTCTTCATTTAATACCCACTAAACGTCCATAGCTGATCTCAATGTAGTCAATATCTCTGGATTGTGAAGAACGCATTGAACCCCCTTCAAGTGACAATGGATACAACCCCCCTGATAAACGGTCTTTATTTCTTTGCCGTATGCAGGCCTGCTTGGTGTAACAGCCAAATTTGTAGCAGAACAGATCAACTTTGCTTCGTAAGTATATCATCCAGGTCGTAGGTCACCAACCAATCGCCGGCAGGCTCATGCTCCGGCAGTTTAAGCTCAGGGTTGTGCCTGTTCATTCCCCTCGCAAACAGTACTCTGGCATAAAGGGGGTCAAACACGAATGTCGTTTCGCCGGTCACAGAGTTTTTGATTTCCGCCGTAGCCAAAATCTCGTCTATGGCGACATACTCCTCCGGATTCGGTACAGTTGCCTTCTCGATTTGTTTTTTGATATGTTTTGCAGTCTCGACATCGAAGCGGGTGTCGATGAAGTATAGCCTGTTTGGACCGGCCGCTGCGACGTATGCAGTATCTGGTGCCACAACCTGAAGGCCATATCCGGTGTCGATAACCTTTGGTACGTAGCTGCCCCGATATTCCTCTTGGAAGGTTGGCGAGCCCTCGCATGGTCGGAATGGGTTCAGGAGCATTGTGATTAATAGTAGAAAAAGTATCATACTATAGGGGGATAAGTTGACTATGTATCCTGCTTTATCTTTTGATGTGCGCCTCTGCGCGTGTTGCTTCTCTTAAATAACCTGTTGAGGACTTAGAGGCTAGCGGCATATATGATAGAGAATTAATGGCGGTTTACCACGCGCTAAAAGTTAGGATCAATTTGACCTTCGAGAATATGAGTAACTATTGGCTACAGCATTGCTATCTCTGCAGACCCTTGCATACAGAGCCTTGCTGGCTGGCCTCGCGATTGGCCACCGCATTGCTATCACAAAGCAACCGTTGCTTGTCAATGTTGCTGCCTGTCACGGTGCTAGTGGTAGTTCGTGCTCGTGGTGATTGATGATTCGTGCAGCAGCCTGGTCTATCCATTTCCGAGAGCTCCCGCCGCGAGTCAGAAATTAGTACAGTGTGTTCAGAGAAACCCTGACACTGCCTGAGATCCATCACGTGAAAAGCTCATTCATTGTAACTTCCCTATCGAGAATGAACAATTATTAACCATATCCTAGTCCCTCAGCTGCGCTAACTCATCAGTGAGAACGCCAGCTTTTACCGCAGAGGATGTCCAAGATCTCGCACACTTTCCTGAAACACAGTCTTCAGCAATACGGATGCGGAGTGACTACAAGTCAAAAGACATGGCACATCATATAGCGGTGCCTGGATTAAGACGGATGATGGTGAGAAGAAATAGAACAGAAAATGTTATGAGGGTATTAGCGGTGTGGATATCAAAGGTGTGGATAAAAAGTGGTATGTGCGTGTTTCAAAGGCGAACAGGTCATAGCTCGTCTCATTGTACTGTACATGCAACGATAACAATTCCATTGTTATCGGATGTCGTGTTTCAAAGTCTCCGGGCATAATAGGTTTTTGTCTCTTGTGAAGGAGATTTGAACATTAAGAAATCAATCCACCCAATCGGTGTGTTTTGAATATATGTGTTTTCACTGGAGATCATACGTTCAACCATGGAACCACTAGCGTTGAGCAAAGAGCTTTTGTATAGTAAGCTTATACACTATGTCACCTCGCCAAGGAGATAAACACGGTGATTCGCCATTCTGCTATAGTTGATCGGACTAAGTGCGCCCTAGCTGCAATGTGGGGGAAAACTTCAAATAGTCCATTAGTGCCATACCCTATTTCCACCATGTGAGATGAAGTGGGGATTGTTTTCATCTATCCCAAGGTGGTTGTTATATCATGGTCGCACACTGTCATCGCGTAGAAGTCCAGTGGTTGAAACTGACGTCAGCCGATACGAGGACGTCCCACGGAGCATCACAAACCATACCGTGCCGTTGCAGGGGACCACCATGCAAATTCCAGATCAATTGGTCAACAGATTGGTCTGGAGTAACCATGTGTCGTATTCGTGCACTCCGCAGTGTTGATGTTGATACCTGAATGCAATGCCGTGCTCTACCTGATTCGCGCGCTAGACTGTTTTCGGCGGCCATCCCACCTTTACCCAAGCATGAATCATCAGCTTGTTTTCTCTGCTTCTTCATCTACTTCTCCCCCTCCCTTTCACTTTCTCAACAATCTCAATTCTTTTACATCTTTCATAAAATCGAACAATGGCAGCCTCCACCTTCCCTCCTCCTCCCGTCAGTTCCATTGACTGGAACAATGTCGGCTTCAAAGTCCGTGACGGTATGCGCTACCCCTCCATCTATGTCCCGCCACGGAAAGTGAGCTCCCCACTAACTCCAAAAACTCCTACAGTAAACGGCCACGTAGAATGCCACTTCTCTCACAGCCAAGGCGGCAAATGGAGCGCTCCCAAATTCGTCACCTCGCCCTACCTGCCCATCCACGGCATGGCCCCAGGCCTCAACTACGGCCAACAAGCCTACGAAGGTCTCAAGGCCTTCCGCCGCCCAGACGGCTCCATCAGCGTGTTCCGCCCTGATCGCAACGCCGTGCGCATGCGTCACTCCGCCGAATTCATCTCCGTCCCGCCTATCCCGGAGGACCTCTTCGTGGAGAGCGTGAAGCTCGCCGTCGGGGCGAATGCAGAGTTCGTGCCGCCCCATGAAACCGGCGCTGCGATGTATGTCCGGCCATTGGTCTTCGGCTCTTCGGCACAGCTGGGTCTCTCCCCGCCCGACGAGTATACATTTGTGGTCTTTGTCATGCCGACCGGTGTGTATCACGGAGTACATGCCGTGGATGCCCTGATCCTGGAGGACTTTGATCGCTCCGCTCCGGAGGGCACGGGATCAGCCAAGGTGGGTGGAAACTACGCGCCGGTCCTGCGGCACAGTGGACGGGCACACAGCGAGGGATTCGGGATCACACTGCATCTGGACAGTCGCACGAGGTCCGAGATTGATGAATTCTCGACGTCGGCGTTTATCGGCGTGCGGAAAGATGCCTCGGGCGCTGTGACGCTGGTGCAGCCGGATAGTAAGAACGTCATCGACTCGGTGACGGCAGCATCCGTGTTGGAGATTGGAGAGCGCGTGTTCGGATTTAAGTCGGAGAGACGCCGCGTCCCCTATGAGGAGCTGAAGGAGTTCAAGGAGGTCATTGCTTGCGGCACGGCGGCTGCACTCGTGCCGATCCGGAGCATTACCATGCGGTCGCGGGGCGATCGCCTTACATATGAGGCTGGGGATGACGGAGAGAGCGGTGGAGAGGTGTGCGCGAAGCTCCTGCAGACGCTGAAGGGGATCCAGGCGGGCAAGATCGAAGACCAGTTTGGATGGAACTTCTCCGTGGAGAGGCCGCCAGAGGGCTGGGCCACTGCTGGCAGCGAGAAGGAGTCAGATGGTGCCAATGTGCCATAATTGTCTGGCGATCGAATAGTTTTATTTAACTTTATGAGGTAATCTTCTCAAATGTTCGTTACAAAAGTATTGTTGGCTCCGACAGCCTTGAATATACCTATCACAACTAAGTTCCCTTACTTTTGGGGCCGGGAGGCGGGGTCCGATAATGGCCCAGAATGTATAGAAACTGCGTAAAGGACCTCTGATTCCACCCACCATATCTAGGAATTCAGTGACGGGTTTTGATACAATAACAGCCACAAACAGGCCCATCGTATATGTCCCAGAATAACCAATCAGAACAACCAAGAACCTAGTCAAAGCCCGCGTGAAAACGTTCACTCCCCAGCCGCCACTAGCCCCGGCCCCAAGGGCCGAACCGTCCCCCGGGCAGGGCGGTGTCCGCCAACCAAACACTAGAAAATCGGGAGCTCAAACTCTCTCCCGTGCATCCGATTTTCCTTCTGCAAACACTCTTCACCATTCTCTCCCGGGGAGGAAGGACCCGCCCTGCGAAGTGAAAAGTCTCCAGTAACACAATCCCAAGGGCCATCGATTACCAACACTGAGAATTCTGTACCCAACACCACACCAGAGAACTCAATCGCCGGTCCACCTCGGGCGTCCGATCCGTGTTACCAACTTTTTTCACCTCATCGATTTGGACGTCCAATCTCAACGACAACAACCGATTCCAAGCCCAATCTCCCTCCCAACCGCACCAACGCCCCCGGAACTGACGAACAAACAAGGGAGAGAAAAAGAGGGGGGGGAAATCAAAATGGTCTTCATCCGCCTAATCGTAAAAGTCTACCCGCGCGAACAACTCTCGCGCCCATTCCCGACCCCAAAGAGGAAACCAACCGAACCCGAAACCAAGCCCGCGTCCTTCCTCCTCGCGATCCCCAACCCAGAAGCAATCACCCTCGGCCAGCTCGCCGGCCTGATCCGCTCGAAATGGACCAAGCTCCGTCCCAATGCCGAGCCCCTCGATATCAAGAAGTTGCTGGACGATAGTCGCGACACGGTCGATTTGGATGTCGACATGACGGTGGCCGATGTGTGGGTCAATCAGGCGCGTGCGAGGCGCAATGAGGATGATCAGGTCGGCACGGTCAGGGTGGTGCAGAGGCCTGCGCCGTATGCGCCTGTTCGGTTTCCTTCTGTGGATCAGGATTGGGGGGTAGGTCGGGAGGAGAAATTTACGGGGAAGTTTGAGACGATTGAGGAGGCGAGGGAGAGTGAGACTGAGACTGAAACTGAAACTGAGAGTGAGAGTGAGGAAGAGGAAGAGGAAGAGGAGAGTGAAATTGACAAGAAGAAGGCGAAATTGATCAATGCGAAGGCTGTTGTGGTGGGTGGTGAGGACGACGGAGAAAGTGAAACTGATGAGAGCGAAGAGGAGGAAAGTGGGGATGAGAGCGAGAGCGGGAGCGAGGAAGACGAGGATGAAGGTGAGAGTGAAGAGCCGGCCGCAGACAACGACGTCCGCATGGAGGATAGCCTGCCCGAAACACGAGTGCTCAAGAGAAAGATGAGCCCCGAGGAGCTCGAGCCGAAAAAACAACCCCGTTTGCAACAGTCGAGCCAGGCGACTGAGGCCGACGGCGACAACGTCAATGGGACCCCGGTTAGCAGTCCGTTGGGCACGCGCAAGCGCAACGCTGATAGAGCGCCGTCCTTCTCTGGGCTTGGTCGACGTTTGAGCTTTACAGAGAGACCGGCCTTGTCGCATGGCCTTGGTCTGGGTATTACGAAGAGTCCTCCTCGCAAGAAACAATTCCTGATGGCTGATCTCTCTAAAGATTCTACACAATCCGAGTCCGTTCCGAAAGACGCAAGCAGCGCACCTGTGATCCGTCGCAGCTCGGTTGACCAGCACCCCTCGACCCCGGCCAAGTTACAAACGCCGGCAGACAAAGTCAGACTACTCCAATCGGCTCTCCGTAAAGACTCACCCGTCGAACGGTCCCCCGAACGCCGATCCGTATCCTTCGCCGAAGGAGAAGACTATGCCATTCCTACCTCCGTCCATGCTACAAAGTCAACTCTCCAGGCCACCAATAAGCACCAGAAGAATGGGACCAGCTCTAGCTCTAAGCCAGCTCCACCAGAGCCAGAAGAACGATCAGATGGAGAAGAGGACCAGTCGGAAGAGGAGTTTAGCACGGCAATAAACACGGAGATAAACGAGTACGAAAAGGAACTCCAAGCAAACGACCTGGATCCGAAGTCTGAATACACTCGCAAACTGAAGTGGGCCTCAAAGAAATGGCAGATTATGAAGAACAACGAGAACTCCAACCGGAAAAGACAGCGAGAGAGGTTCAGTAACGCGCATAACGATCTCAAGGCGCTGCACCGGGAGGTTATCGAGCTCAAGGAGTTTAACAAGCCACCCTCGCAACGCCCCAAGTCCCAGACACCGAATGGTACTCCAGGTACAAGAAAGCTATCCCGAGATCCTACCAGTTCGCAGAATCGAAAATCCGAAGCGCACTGGGACGTTGAAATCGTAACACCAAGACCGAACTCCAAGAAGCTTATTCCGAAGAGCCTTCCCTCTTCACAGATCAGTCGCAAGTCTCCAGAACGCGAACAAGCCCAAGGCCAAAGACATTGGAGCGTCGAAATCCCCACGCCTAAGGCTGATAGTACTCCAGAAATACGGCCAGAGCCCAAGAAGCCATCCCAGGAGAGACCACCATCTCCACTCTCTGAATCCGAGTCAGAACAGTCCGAGTCCGAAGAAGAGGAAAGCACCCCAAAACAGCCGGAACCCAAGAAACCATCCTCAGAGAAGCCACCATCTTCACCTGCAGAGTCCGTGTCGGAGGAGGATTCCAGCTCTGAGGAAGAGGGGGACGATGCAGCACCAAACCAGCCTGACCCCTTGACTAAATCGTCTCCCGCGGTTGAGGTATCTGTACCCGCGCCTGTGCCTGAGCCGGGCTCGGACTCAGAAGAGCAATCCGGCTCCGACGAAGAGGAGGAAGAAGAAGAGGAAGACGCAGAGGAAATGGCAGAGAAAGAGGAAGAGAAAGACAAGTCCACAGCGGAAGAAAGCCAAAATGAAGACAACAACAAACCCGAAAAAGAAGGGGAAACAGTTCAAGCACCAAAACCACAAGAAAACGATATAGTCCCAGAAACAGAAGAAGAGCGCGAGCAAGAAACCACAACCCCGACCGCACCCAACCCAGCACCAACAGAAACACCCTCCAAACCCGACCCAGCCGCCGAAGAAACCGACTCCGACACGGACGAAAGCGAATCAGACGAAGAATCCGACAAAGAATCCGACAAGGAAAACCAGACTCTCCCCAAACCAACCCCAACAACAAAAGCCAATATTCTCCGTCGCACAAGTCTCAATCCCCCTTCATCCCAGCCGAACCCACCCTCCAGCAGCCAGCCACAACCAAGCTCCACCCAATCGACCCCCACTGCCTCCCGACCAGCCCGCAATACCCTCAAAACCCTCCTCTTCCAACAACGCGCAGAGCAGGCGCAGGCGCGCTTGAAGAAAGAGGAGGAGGCGGCGAAACGGAAGAGCCAGCCGCACAAGGATATCTTCTCGGGCCCGTCGGATACTGAGTCCGAGGATGAGGATGAGAGCGAGAGCGAGAGCGAGAGTGATAGCGGCGCGGATGCCGGGGATATCTTGTCCACTGGGAGTGTAGGGAAGTTAAGGACCGCTTTACCGCGGAAGTGAGTTTTTCTGGCTTCCTTTCTTGCTGTTCTTTGTGTTCTTTTGCAGTCTGTCATTGTATAATTTGTTTCTTTCTTGGATGCAGGTCGTTGTATGCTGGACGATGAGTAGTGTATCTAATTGAATCTGAGCATGCTTAGTACTTGATAGTTGGTATGAATTGATGGAACATTTCATGATTTTTGCTTGTTGTAATAAAACTAAGAATATTTCAAATGTTCTAGTATAACCGAAATGTATATTGTATGATGCAAAAACAGTGTCAATCTATATAATAACACAACAAGAGAATCATAAGATCATCTAAATTTCAGATGCCAGTATGTGCAATGATCAAACCAATCATTTACTCCGGTACGGTAAAGTATCGCTTGAAGCGGTCGATCCGTGTCAACTTGAGGTCGACAATCACAGAGTGACAGCTCATGAGTAAGCTCGGGAACCTGACGGTCCAGAAACTCAAGTATCCTTCGGGCAGGCCACCAATATGGGCCTTGAGATGCTCTGGCATGTCATTGTAGTGATGGCACTTGTTACGGAGTGCCCGGAGGAGGTCGAGCATCTTTGACCCTGTGTACTTGCGCTGCTTGCCCAGGTTATCTTTGAAGGAAGTGGGCAGCTGGCGTAAGAAGTCCATCTCAGGGCCCATGACGCGTGAAGCGACGGATTCTAGACACAGGAGAGCTTCGGACGGAGGATCACGCGGTTCGAACTCAAAATGGTCTGATACATCGCAGAGGAAGGTGAGACGATCAGATGGATTCCAGAAGAATGGATGCGTCAAGACGGAGCTGGCGTCGGGTCTGGGCAGTATTAGCATGCTGATATTATACATTATGAGGAAAGTCTTACCGTTTCCGGGGATCAAGTGACAACATCGACTGGATGAGATCGCGCGCTTCGAATGCATAATCACCCAAGCGCTCCAGTTCATCGAGATTGTAGTTGCCTTTAACAATGTTGGCCTCGCGCATGAACTTGCCATTTTTATCAAATGGGTGGCTGCCCCTGGTCAGAACATAATAGAACACACAACCCAGAGAAAAGATGTCGATAGCACGGGTGGCTCGTCGGTTGGTTTGGGGGTCGACAACGGCCGGTTCCGAGGACTCGGTGTGCTGGGACTCGGTGCTTAGGATTGCCGAGCTCTTGTCATCATCCACTAGGAGTTCAGGGGCACGCCAGCCAGATGTTCCCGCGGCATGTGCCGTGGTGGCTCGGAAAGAGCTTTGATTATCTTCTAATTTCTTGCACAAGCCAAAATCGGAGATGAGAAGACGCAAGGAGCGCGCTCCGGCACGTCCTCTGGGCATGGCTACGAGGATATTTTGTGGTTTCAAATCACGGTGGACAATCTTGAGGGAATGCAGATACCGAACACCGCAGATTATCTGACGCAGAATATCAGGCATGTTCACATCCAGTCCACCCTGGACCAATTGTGGGTAGTCCGAAGGGCGCTCCACCACATCTTGCAGAGAAGCCGGACATAACTCGAGCGCTATGTATAGAAAACCGGTCGCCTGTTCCCGGCAATAGTAACGAATGACGTTCGCATGGTCGTCACTCTCTTGTAACAAGCCAACCTCATGAGACGCTATGTCGTAAAATTCCACGAGCATACGCTTCACCGCGACGTCACGTCCATCAAACGAACCTCGGTAGACGACAGTTCCATGGCTTCCATGTCCCAGGACGACATCAGTAAAGACCCTCAATCGGCCAATCTGGAGAACGCCATCCATCTCCATGATCTCGTTCGACACTGTACGGACCATCTGCACATCAGGCTCTAAACGGGATTTGGACTGCAAATTGTTCACGTCATTGACGACCCGATCGGTTTGAGAGTCACCTTCGGAGTCCGGCTTTTTGCCCCGCTTGTGCGCCTTGCCTCCACGACGGCCACGGCGAGCTTTCTTTTTGGGCTTCTCCGCGCCGTCGAGAGCCACCTCATCCACGTCCTCGTCGCCATCGGGGCCTCGAGAGGGCTCTCGGATGCGTACTCGTGGCGTGCTATCAGGACCGAGGGCATTGCGGTCTTTCTTTGGTTTGGGGGTTACGTCCCCGCGCTGCTGTTGGTCTTCCGGAACACTGACATCAACCGTTACATTGGGCACTGGTCGAGCAGAACTAGAATCTCGTTCGAGTTGCGCGCCAACCACTGGAGTTGACGGTGTGGACAGGGGTGGCTGGTACGACGAAATGATGTTCTTTATATCCAACTTCTGTTTGGCTAGTTCCTGAATATTATGAGAGTTGAGATAGATGAAGGCCCCGAAGAACAACAATATTAACGTCACAAAGATGTCGACGGCGTTATCCCAACCCTTTCGGATGATTGTACTATGTCGCAATGCCGGAGGAAGGGCTAGTTCTGAGTGACTACGGGCTAAGTCCTGGGGAGTACCATTGGACAGCTCCGTTCTCGACGATCCAGATAGGCTGGGGATGTGACGAACATAACGAGGGCCACTAAGCGAGTGCACGCCAGCCAACGCGTCTCGTTGTTGACTGGGTGTCAGGCTCATGAGCGCTTGTCCATAACGGAAGTAATCCTTCTCGTAGCATTGTGCCATCTTGGCCCGCCCAGTGACCAACGGGTATGTCTCCTCCGACATGGCATACCAACCCCCCGCCTCAGTGCTATCGATATACACACGGGTATCCCGATCATCCAAGGAGCCGTAATCGGGGTCAGGAGGCTGCAGAGGCTGCGAGAGGAGCACCAAAGGCGTGGGTGCGTCAGGTGAGTCGAGATTGGTCGGGCGAATGATATCAAAAACCCGAGCAACTGGTGTGGAAAATCGTTGGGTATAACGCGGTCGTTCCATCCGAGAATGGTCAAAGCCCAACACGACTCCATCATGCATGCTATATATGTGACTCTCATCCATGGTTCGGTAGTACTGATCCTGGAGGTCTAGGTCACGATTGTTCCCCGCCCATTCCGAATATTTCAGGGTACAGATCGGATCGCCGGTTTCGGTATTCTGAATAGCGACAGCATATTCAATCCGGCCTAGAACCAGGGTGCCGGACGGGGATTCGCAGTCATCCGAGTCCATGTCGAGTCCGTCAACTTTCCGACACTCCTGTCCCGAGGGGATTGGGCCTCTGGAACTGAACACGCGTAAAATCGTACCGGTACGGGCGTCAATTGTATAGAGGGTGGTCTCCTTTCGTGCGGTATACGTAACGGCGGGGTCCGTTCCGGAATACGGTGTCTTATCCACCAGGTCTTTCACCGTCAATCCCAACCTCTGTAACCCTGCGTCCGGTCCCGGACTGTATATGAAAAGGCTCCCATCTTGACTCGGTTCCACGATCCATATGAAGTCATCTTCCGGTTGAGTCCGGTCAAAACTGGATCGATTTGCTCGATGATAGATGCTTTCGACCATGGGACTACTCGGCACTTCCAGGGCCCAACGGGCCGTGCCTGTCTTGCGGTCTCGAGCGTGAATGGACCCATCGACGGTCGCCAGTAGGACAAAGTCCTCAACCTCCCAATCCTGCAGAGATCGCGCGTTAAGCGGCGTAGACAGGCCAGCAGACGGACTGCTGACCTGGGCAGGAGGGGCTCGAACGGCGCGGCCGGGGCCCGCCAGAGCCATAGTTGCTAGGGCGCTCGCATCGGTGGATTTCACGTTCAATGGAGTATGCAAATCTTTTCCAACAGCATGGCCGGTCGACCCTAAGGGGACCGACAAGGTGGAAGGAAGGTCATAATGTTCCGGCTGCTGCTGCGGAGCAACAAGAACAGGGAGTAGAAGGAGAGCGACGCTGGCGGGAGTCGATCGGGCGCCAGGCAGCCGCCACCGCATCCTGAAGGACTACAATGTGGGAACGATAAGGCGTTGTGAATATATCGACGTCGACAAGATGATACCCAACAGGTCATCAGTCTGTGGTGGTGATATGAAGGAGAGAAGGCTGGGTGGGAAAGAAAGGAACACAGGGACGAGTGGAGGAGCGCAACAGAGGTGGAAAAGACACACGACCGAATGAGGTTTAGCGTGAGCACCACTCAGTTCCAGCTTTTCGAGTCTGATGGCTGCGGGTGGAGATGACGGGGGAGATCGATCATTTGCTTACGGGTACGCACGTCGGAAATTTTCTATAGAAATGACAGAAAGAGGTGGAAGATAGAAAGGGAAAATAAAACAAAGAGAAATCAGCAACGGAGGGAAATCTGAAAGGAAAAAGGGGCAGGAGAACGGAGTACAACAGGCGAATATGTGTGTGTGCGTCTTCGATATTATTAGCATTTCGGCTTTGAATGAATCAAATTAATTATTGATGGAAGGCAGAAGAATTGACTGGTGCTGGCCTCAGGCGCTCCTGGGCGGCGCAAGGGCGAAACCCCATCGGGATTAGCGTGCGTCGATTGTGACGCACCGCTCCCGTCCATCACGCCATCTAGAACCATTCACATTTACCATACGGTACAACCGGACCACAGGACAACTCGTCTCACTTTTGGTCTGTGTAAGGTTATGGAATTTTGCCTTTCCTTTGTCTGACAGTCTGACATTCCGCGCTCTGTCAACCTTGATCCATGAAATGTACAGTCTCGCGGATGTCGGAAATTCAGCATTCCCTTGCTATCCCTCTCGGAGCCCCGGATTGAATTGACCCGCCAAGGGGCGCTGGACTGGCAGTGCAACATGTCTCAATTATAATTAGTGTTTCACTCTCCAAAGCCCCCCCTAGTAGACAATAGGATCAAACAATAGCATCAGTGACTTCGGAAGAGGTCTTACATGAATAGGTTTTACTTCAATTAACTTGGCACTGGTAAGGCTTTGACACGTAGCACGTGATTTGACCGACGTGAATACGACTAGTCTTCAAGGTATGCCCTGTACCTCCACGATAACCAAGTTGAAAGTAGTTAGGGTAGTTCTTATGGATCATATATTCATACGAGTTGGAGTTTATTTGTAGTACCGAGGCAAAGATCTGGTCTTCGCCAGCGGGGATATCCAGCGTTGAGCATGGGTGAGATATATTTATATGTTTTGTACGTATGCACATGTACATACATGACAAAATGTCCTTTAGTTCAAAAGCCGAACAGGCTTACAGGTGGACTTACTATTAATTATAGAAATGCTGCGCTGATGTGAATTACAGAAATCTGTATATATCTATTTAAGTATGCCCTTTCCTATACACCCTTGATCGTACCCCGATCATGGTTACATACTAGTTAGCTGACGTGTATTACGAAGAGGTCGATTGAAGATGGGGCAAACAAAGCAAACAGCACGGGTGACGGCGGCTATTTACATCCATCCATTCCTGTCTTCACTTACCCATTCAGAATCCGAGGATGCCACCGCGGCCAACAGTGCGTACAACACAATAAATTATGCTGCTTTGGATAGGAGCTCCGTCATAATTCAAGCTCCAGGATAGCCTCGTCTCAGAGGGATGATCTGATCACGTCGATGACTTGTACTGCAGTTGCATGCCTGGAAGTAACAGAGTCTCCGACGCGATACATCGACCATGATATGTAGCATACCAGGACGAAGCTTGTATATCGCACAATCCGACGCGAACTTCAACCTGTGGAAACAACGGGAAGATGAATGCTATATGACTACGTGATTGAAGGGTTGAAAACGAGAAAAGCGCTAATTGAAGGTATCAAGCAGACTGGTGATGAAGGGCTTTCTCTTATGTAGCTTGAATCTGACAGTCTGTTCACCTATGGCGGCGAGGATCCCTCGACTCCGCTGCCTTTCGTTGATTCTAAACCTAACCAACATGGAAATATATCAGAGAAGCTCTGGTATACTCCCATGTTAAAAGTACGAGGCTTGCCATAGTTTCCTTCTATTCCCACGCCTGGGTTTTTCGTGATACTCCATTGCCAAAAATGTCCACTCTTTTGGCAAACACTTCATTCCTTCTGTATCATTCTTATGAGATATCAAAGGTGAAAAATTTGCATCGTCCATAATACTATCGCAGGCCCAGATGAGCGACCCTTTGGGGCATTGATAGTTCATGAGGGATTAGGCCCAGTAATCATATTGATGACCCCATTGAAGTGCGGAATCAGCCATTCAGGCTTCTTTGCGGCATGTCTCTTGTCATCCGCCATAGCAGAACTTATACCCAATTTGTCGAAAAATATTGAGCGAATCGCACATTTAGTAGAAGTACTGTGGCAATCAACCCAGGAGCCAATGATGATATGGCTGCGAACCTCTTCAAATTCGTCACTGAGTATCTGTCCAAGTCGATGGGCGAGAGTCCCACCAGCTGACCACCCACCGAGGTGACAGGGGCCACTTGACTGACGTCGACGTAGTTCGATCAGATCCCTCGATAAAGTCGCTAAGTGATCAATGCGAGAGCTTCGAGGGGCCCCTGACGTATGGAGAGTTGAGCGCAATGACACAAGTGTTTTCATCGATTCGAGGAATCCAATCGTAGGACCTGGCAGAGCCTGACCCATCTGGGAGGAGGAATACACACTACCACGGGTCTTCGGAGAGCCCTGGAGAACCGCCTGGGGTAGCCTGGCGGACAAGTTCAATCTGATCCGTGGTGTCACTGCCCTCCTATGAGATGGAAGTAATATCCACTCTCATCAAAGAGCGAGACTCGTCTGACCGGGTTTGGGCTCATACTTAGCGTTTATGAATGTCTGCCTTGCCCATTAGTACAGCCGGCTCATTCATCGGATCCATCGTGTCCATCCATGATTTTAAAACCATGATGGTTTGGGAGAGCTCCCTGTTAAGCCGCCTATCGAGGCACTGATCTCAACCAAAGGCATCTGTGTTATCGGAGTATTGCAAAAAACTTCTCTTCTGAGGGTCTAGGAACGAGTCCCGCATTATGAGAGGTGCAATATTGACTAGCTTTATGCCTCTGCCGGAATCCACTGGCCACTGCCATGATTCTGTTTGCCATGGTAGTTTCAAAGTGCTCAAGGGAAGCCCAAGACCCTCTCCCATCCGATCCAAAACACCGCATCGATACGTAAAAGGGCAAATCGAATGGTATCGAGGCTTTTCGCATGCAAACGAAATACCGTTCTCGCCCGATCAAGGATCTCCCTTTGCTGCCTGTATTCTTCCCCAGAATCCGTGCCTTCAGAACATGGTTCGTGAGCGATAACTGTTAGCAGGAATAGAAGGTTCATTATACAGGCAAATGATGTTTTCAACCCTTCTCTTGTCAGTAGACTGCCGTCTTAAGGTTCTTTATGTCACACATACAAGGTGCCCAGAATGTCTGGTAGTGTGCTGGTCGTAGGTTCGATATAATGCTCAGGGCCGCATCTGCCTCGGCTGACGCTGTCTTACGAATCTGCGATCGTGCGGTGTGCCACTCTTCATTTTGCTCTAGCTCGGAGGAATGATGATCCACATTGTTGAAGGGGCGGAGTAGTGCGCGGAGGATTAGGACCTTTACGGATTGATAGGCGATTTGGAGAGATGCTGAATCATCTAATGTTTGTTTACACTCAGGCGTCGATTCCATGGCTAAGGATAAGGGTAGGCTAGTATGCCATGTTGTGAGGTCTTGCATAAGAGGACGAGCGGTAGAAATTGTCAAACGAAAGTCCTTGGAGAGAGCGGACAGTGAACGTATCGAACTGCAAATATGTCAGTTCGCGTGGTATATAGGGGTTGAGGTGCTGGGATCCTTCAAGCTCTTCCCAAGGTCCTCACTTACTAAAGACTTGTTAGGACATTATCCAGTATTGTGGTGAGCTTTGAGAACTCAAGTGTATACAAATGAGAACCACAGGTACGGTCTTCCGAATCAATGTCACTCGGATGCAATTCAGTGATGAGCCAATCATTTCTTGAGATGTGGCTTGGTCTGCCAAAGCTAAAAGCAAACCACTTGTCTAGAGCAAATACCACCCACGATAAACGACGACGGGTACGGATCTCATTTGATGGTAAGTTCCACATAGTAGGATCCAGATGCAGCCCGAGTGTTTGTGCCATCGAGACAGTCATACCGAGAAGCGTCCACTTGACTGTACTGTCAAGCAATAAAGGATTTAAAGGCGGGTGTAATAGGAGAATGAGCGCTGCTTGCAAAGACTGAATAGTAGGTTGGGATAAGGCATTATTGAGTTCGCTCCACGCGATCCTAAATAAGACCTGTGGCGACGGAGGACTGTATACGAACTCGATACATAAGTAATCATCAAACGTCGTAAAAGGCTGAGCAATCAAGTATATCGCCGCTAGGAGATGTGATGACGTGGCTCGGGGCTCTGGCAGCCTATCCTCAGAAAAGATAGGAAACTGCCGGTTAACGAAACGTGAAAACCTGATGGTCCGTCAGTCGCAATGATATGCTGGTCCGAACTCAGCCAACTCACAATTGGATCAATCGTTCCCCAATATCTGGGGTAACAATCTGTGATAGTTCGGGCAACCCCTCCCTGGTAAATGGTCCTTCCAGGCTAGTTATGGCCTTTGATTCATAGCTCAACTCGGGCTTCGACAACAAAAATTGCACTGGCACCTCTACATCTTGTGCTGACCGTATAGCAAGCTTGGAGAATGGAAACTCTGCCCTTGCGTCGAAGCGATAGTGTCGGAGAACATAGGGATCCATATCACCGGTAAGACCACATAACTGAGAAGTCAAAGATTGGTGGTTGTCGAGAGACGGAGGACCCGGAGCAGGATTCGGCTCTATATGAGACAATCCCTGCCCCTCATAAATACTGAGCATCAGCTCATCCATAATACCATGATCTCCTCCACCTAGATCAGAGGCATGTGGATCTTCAAGTCCCTGTATCAAGCTAAAGTCGTCATATAACTGCTCACCAACCCTTGAAGCATTGTCATACAGAGGGCCTTCCGTCATAGGCATGGCTCTTGAATCCGTCGGCTGTACCAAGCTTGTAAAGTCCGGTGACTCATTCGTTCGCCTATCACTAGAAGCATTTTCACCGTTGGAAGCGCCTTGTGACAGGCAGGAAGTATTCTGTAACGAGCGCCTCTTCTTACGGACTATGCGGTCGGTGAATTCGCAAGGTTGTCCATGAACCCTGCATAGACGGCAAGGGGGAGCTATGTCGATCTGGCACGCCGATTTCCGCGAGCGACAAAGGTCGCATGCGCGTTGGGCTTTGCTCATGTACCTACGAGGCCCTGTCCCGGAATATGGGGGTCTTCTAGTAAGCGTGTCATTGTCCATGTATCTAAGCTAGTGGTATTAAAATTCGTGATGAAAGAGAAGAGAGAGAATCAATCAACCACCTCTTTGAGACGGGTCACGGGTGTCAAGAAGTTATACCGAATTTGGATGAGTATAGTCACGTGCCTACAGGGGCCTTGAGTCTAAGGAGGAAGGTGGTTGGCTTCGAGTCTTCCTCAATACTAATGCATTAATCACTTATACATCTGTCATTCACATGTTGTGCATTATCCGCTGTCATAATCTACTCTGGCTCGAAGCTGGCTGAGGATGTCTGAAGCCAAATCAACCGCATCCTTGGCCATTCCCATCCCGGCCTGAAATCCAGTCCCTCCTGCGCCATAGTTGTGTACTACAGTGTGGCCCTCTGGCGTGGTTTCGAGCTCCACTCGAGCACCGCCTTGCCGCGATGGCCGCAATCCCACCGCAACATGAAGGATTTCTGTTTCTCCATTTTTGAGGATCGGTAGGAGGCCCTCTGTGCGACTCAGAATAGATTCTGTCTCTACTGGTCGGGTCTGCCTAGTTTGGTCCCCAGGTTGTAGGTAGCCACCTAATATCACAGTGCCATCTGAGCGGGGTCGCGGGATGATATATGTCTCGTAGTCTTTGCCATGCCGCATGACATTGACTCTCACTGACGGGGCCTTTACAAGGATAATCTGACCACGTGTGGGATAACATTTCAAGTCGGCAACTCCCGCTAAACTGGATGCTGCGTTGCCGATGCAGTTGAAGACGATTTGTGTTCCGTACAGGAAGGCATCCTGCAAGCTTGATACCTTCCGGCGGACAAATTTTATACCACCGTACCGAGGTTGAGATAGGAGGTATTTCAAATATTCACAATGTGCAGGCGCGTTGAGTGTGACTGTAGTGAATCTTATACCGAAGGCAACTCCCTTAGGGAGGTCGGATGGAGGTATTATGACAAGCTATCAGTTAAAACCCGAAAGGTTAGTACAGTTGGCTGGTGACTGTGTTTATATGTCACAATGATGATTTATGCCATGGGCAGCCTTACATCGTGCAGATACTCAGTCATGCTGATGATCTTGTCCTGTGATGGGGCTTGATCCCAGTACTCTGTTGACTCGGTTTTGGAAAGATACTTTGCTTCTTCCGCGCCGGTATCAATCAGTCTCATCATGGCCAAGTAGCCAGATCGATCCCAGCGCAGTGCATTGGCATCGCTGCCCGATATGCCAGAGAAATTCGCTCCAGCCCTAAAGCGCAGGGGCGTCAGGATACGTTATATCGAATGTAGATTGGAACCATGTCTGCGCACCAAGGGGAGGTGTAATCAATTGATTCATCTCCGGGAAGATGTTCCGCCATGACTGTGATATGCTGCCCATAGCCACGTTTCGATAACTCCAAGGCAACGTTCAAGCCGATGATACCCGCTCTGGATGGCTAATGTTAGAGAACATTGCGTCAATAGGCCTCCTGTATGTTCTTACCCGAGCACCACAATATCGTTATGCGCCATCTTTAATTGACTCCTGGTGCTTGACGGTGTCTAACACATCATGCTGGCCTATATAAACCACTGTCAGAATAGACAGTGTCACACCAAGGGGGTATCCAGCCGTTCTCCGATTGGCGGCATTCTTGTGGAGCCTTGAGTGGAGACTAATTGACCCTATCAGCATGATAAGGTGAAGGCAAGATAGTCGATGATTGAGCGTTGGAGTTAACAAGGGGGAATTTATGACAAAGTGCACACGAGGACGAGACTTGAACCAGGAAAACAATATTCATCATAGCCTAAGGACTAAGGAGCTATCGACTATGTATCTTTCCCGGTGACCACCATACATTTCCCACTCCCAACTTGCGCCTCTTCGTCTTCCCGCTGGCCCACAGTGGTGGTCTCCACCGAATCCAACACCGGAACTGGCTGATTCGAAGCCCTTCCGAAGAGTACATAGAAGAGGATTCCCGCTACAAAACCTACAATAGCTAGCGATCCATACATCCAAACTAAATAGGGATCCTGTGAAACCGGGGCGAGTCCGATACAAATGGCCGCCGCTACGCCGATAGTCAACCAGAACAGAGAAGAAACCAGGGAGCGCAAACTATTGGCATCGAGAATTAGTTAGTGTGCTAACCGGATAGTCGCAAGGTTACCATACCTTTCGGGCGCACTGGTATATGCGATCTCCAAGCCAGTCACCACAACGAAAGCCTCTGAAAAGGCGACGAGAACGTATGCAGGTGTCTGGACCCAAACGTGAATGGTCTGCGCAGGGGAGATGTAGATGTAGTGTTGGAGAACACTGGCGTACACCATCGACATAGAAGCCATGAAGAACCCGACAGTAATCTTCAACTCTGGTCGGAAATCGATCTTGAAGTGACGCAACGCTGGGTAGACCACGACTGATCTCGTGTTAGGCCGCTGCCATGTGAGTAGACGTGGTTGCACTTACGATCGAGGAACGGAATGAAGATAATCAAGGCAATAGGGTCGAGGTTTTGTAGCAGATCGTTCGGAGTGCCGTGCAGAGCCATTTGACCGGCCTGAGATATAAGGTTATTCCAGATCTGAACCCAACAAATGAAATAAAACGGGAAGAGGAGGAATAGCTGTTTGTCACGGTCAGAAATTGATAATTGCAGCCAATAGCGTGGGTCTTTACTTTGCAGGCCCTGATGCCCTTCTTAACCCCGTCAACACTTTGATCGGTATAGTTGGCGCTGGATGCAATGGAGTATTTCGCTAGCCGACCCCGTTCGCTCAGAGAACTTGGCTTTGCGTTCTCGAAACCTCTTTCTGATATAGCAACATATACCGTTCTAGCGGTTTCGACAATTGGTGAACCTTGTGGTCGGGTCTTGACATACAATTTGCTGCTGCATATGAAGACGATGGCAGCAAGGACAATCACACTGCGGTCCAATATCAGTCAAATCTAGATGAACCACCAGTAATACATGTACATTCACTAACATCAAAGGTATCAGGAAGGCTAGCCAGAAGGACACCTTGGCCTCCACGTTGACAGTGATCAATGGCGATAGGGCTCCGATATTGACGGCCCAGTAGAACCTGAAAATTAGTGCATTAATATTGTGCGGCACTGGTGACAGAAACAAGGCACATACCACATGAACATTCGCTCCACGGTGAGCTCAGGGTCGACAACAACACGTTCTCCTGACTTCAGTGTCTTGACAAAAGCACTGCCTCTGTTATACTGTTCGGCACAGAAAGGGGTGACATTTGCTTTGATTCCACCGGTTCCCAGTCCAATGATAACCATCGAGGCAACGAGCCCACCAAATGCTGATCCGCCATTGATAGCTGCTGGGGTCGCCGTTGCTACAAGGATAGTCAAGCCGACGATATAAACCCCAGAGGCTATAACTATAGCCTTAAACTTGCCGACGTACTGATCTATGTGGTGAGGCAGAGAATGAGTCAGTGGACAAGGGACCTTTCATGTACGCAATATAGCCTGTCCTTACCAGCTACTACAGCCCCCAGGATGGTGGAGGCATACGCCCAAAACTTGAAGAAGTTACCTAGAGCAGATGCAACTGCCTGTCCCTTACCAAGAGCACCTGGTAGTTCCGCACCAGGGACGTACGGATTTCTACCACTATGATTAGCGGTTAAGGACAGCCCGAGGTAGCGAAACAACATACTTGATGTAGTTCTGCAATGGTCCGCTAAGACCAAAGTAGGTGAATCGCTCCCCAAGCTCGACAACGATGATGAGTGCGACAACCCAAGGAATACGGTCAGGCACCCGACGCAAACCTGGTTCATATGCCTGGCCTGCTTGAAGAGGCTTCGGTGTATCTGAGTGAGTCCCCGTTGGCAGGATTTGGTGATCCGGGGCATCTGGAGTTCCTGTGCTTTCCGGCATGATTAGTGTGATGCTGTGCATGAAAGTCTTAGCCGGGACGGTCGAGACATCTTTGAATCCGTCTGGTGCTGTTCCGTTTATAGTCTCCCCACACCTCTTATCTCCGGTTCCTGATAAGGCGTTTTGCGGGGAAGCGATACGAGGTTGTGGATGCCGATCGCGACGTTCCTATCGAAGTGGATTTCGATGCCACCAATTGAAAGCGATGCCGGTGCCGGTCCACTATATCTACTAAATCCTGTCCATAGGATACTGGTTGATGAAGCTGCCAGTGGAAGATAACTCTGCGTAGTGACAGAAACAAATTTGTGAGAATATATCGCCACCTAGGAGACTATTCCTTTGCAACCTTGCTAATCGATTCGAGTTCACGTCCGCACGATGGCTACAATCACGAAAGTGGAACGGATGATCACAGTCCATAGCTCTGGAGGGAGGGAAGAGAACGTGATACCGGAAAAGTACCTAGAAGGACTAGATGTCGAATGGCAGGAGATGTGGACAAGGTACGGAAGGGACATGGAAGGGGCTCACTTGGTGACTATCGAACAATTTCGGCAGTGCCCTGAAAGATACAGCTTTACCTACCCAACTTGGACAGGTCAGTTCTGTCCATAGTTTTATGTCGAAGGGTGTATTTAACGTGCCTTGACTTCCTTCTACAGGCCCCGAAGTACATCATCTTCAAGATTATCAAGTCCCCGTCTCAAATCCCGAAGGATCGATCACCTGC
Organism: Aspergillus nomiae NRRL 13137; assembly: GCF_001204775.2. Classification (NCBI taxonomy): domain Eukaryota; kingdom Fungi; phylum Ascomycota; class Eurotiomycetes; order Eurotiales; family Aspergillaceae; genus Aspergillus; species Aspergillus nomiae. Next base: position 30,166 of record NW_015378147.1, on the reverse strand, counting down.
CGGGTATATACACCCCCTGGGCTGGGTCCATTCCCAGTACACGTTAACTTTCATGGAGGCGGCTGGGTACTTGGAGGCCTGCAATCTGAAGCTGCTTGGTGTCGTAGCATCTGCAATGAGTCATCTATCATTGTCATCGATGTGGATTATCGCCTCGCGCCAGAACATCAATATCCTGTTGCGCTGTATGACTGTTGGGCCGCGGTGCAATGGGCACACACAAACGCGCGCGCCCTCAACATTGATCCCAACTCAATCTCAATTGGGGGACTGTCCTCGGGTGGACTGATCACAGCAGTTGTTGCCCACTTCGCGCGCGACTGCTCCCCCCCTCTCGAACTGAAACTTCAACTGATGGTGGTGCCCGCGACCGATATGCGGTACGTACCGCTGTCTATAACTGATGCTGAGCCCCTTACCCCAGAAAGTTGTTCGTATCCCAGTGCCATATTCTGCTCCGATCTACCGTGGTCCCCGCTCGCCCGAGAGTCTTGGTTCCTGAATTACTACATTGGCACGGACGAAGACGTCCGATCGGAGATCCTCTCAGATTGGAGAATGACTCCCGTTCTCTCGCCCTCTATGGAGGGACTAGCCCCAGCACACATCGTCACGGCCGAGTTTGATGTAGAAAGGGATGAAGCTGAGCACTATGGGCAGCTGCTTCGTGACGCAGGAAATCGAGTAACCATGAAAAGGTACGCGGGTGTGCCACATGCGTTTGCCCATTACAACCATCCAACTCGGGGTCTGAGCAAGAGCCATGAGTACATCAGAGATACGTCAAAGCTTCTTTCCGAGGTACACGGTACCGGTCAAGGGGACAAGGTGCCGTAGGTTGCGGGATACCACTGGCAGCCACTTTTACACACACTGCGCTCTGCTGCTACAGGCATTTTCCCTAGCTACCTCCCGTGTTCTCAGCTTCACCGGGCTTGTCTCAGGGAAGGATGGCCACTTATGATGCGATGCCCACGGTGTCGGCTATGACGAAGCCATGATCATGATTTCTGTGATTGTCGGACTGGACTTTATTAGCTAGCGCAGAAGGTATTGACCATAGAAAACATGGTGACATGTATAATAGATTGGCTTTTAGACACCATCTAGTGGAATAGTAGAAGTAGTACTTGTGCTGATTGAGCACAACCATGATAATCCTCATACATAATCCACGAGCCTAGTCTTCCCATCGATGCCTCATCCCCCAGCCCACGCCGGGGTTGGGGGCTAACTCCCGACCCCCAGAAAAGGAGTCCAAGGGATGATTGATACTGCCCAAATTCCTGACTTGGTCGTCGGAAATAATCTCCTGACCCTTGATTGTGAGATCTACTACGTTGGTTGGTAGTTAATATTTAGCTTGAGAATGCGGCGCTTCCCCGAGAGCTGAGCCTCCCCCAGAATGCAAGGGCTGCAGCTATCGCCTCGCTTGCAAAGATCTCGTATCCCTTGCAGGTCCTAGATCTTCGATCGAGCCCATGTGGTATCGCCGATTCGCTCAGAATACCAAGAATGTCGGCAAGTGCTGATCTGTGAACCCCTTGCAGCACACATTCGAGGTCCGGAAGAATATCCCGTAACATGTCAACCTATCTTAATCAAGAAAGCGTTGCGTTTAGATGTGAAAGATACTGTTGGGTAACCATGTAGCATAACTGTTATTGTCCCTGGATCTCTTGCTGTTGTGGATATGGTATGCTGGTGTACACGAAGCTCGGAGCATGACCGCGTCGGAAGGAACACACTGCTTCGTGTGCTCGTGGGCTTTTTGTCTCTGGCGGTAATGGAAGCGAAGGACTTTTATGTGCAATACCTTGAAATCGATGCTTGTAGGAATGGCGGCTCTCAACCGCCAAGTCACTGGAAAGGCCTGGCGGTAGGACTAGATGCTCGGGGAATATGTAGCGGATAGTCAAACATAACAAGACCATTTTTGACCACAGACTCATGTGTACCTTGTTGTTGGTAGTTATAGGATACTGTCACTGCTATCACAGATTAGGATCAGGTTTTGGGGAACGTTACGCTCGATTTGTGAAGTCAGTCTTGTATATACATAGGATCAAGGTATATATCAAAGCAAGATTATGTAGTATCATCACGTACAACTCATCTGCTGTTGAAGTGGAATTTGGCTTTGTGTGCACAGCTAGTACAGTACATCTGGAACACTAGATATTCGCTAGATTATTGTAGACTATGATCAAAGGTTAGAGCATTTCTACGTCTCGATTATATCGAATATCGATCCCTTATGATATATATATATTGCTTACCCACTAGTGTTTCACATCACGACAAAACACAAGTCCTTTGTACCAGACAAGATTAGAGAGGTGCTTGCACATATAAAAATATATAAATATATAAATATATAATTTCATCACATTCAAATTACATTTACCTATTGTATGGTACCCCGTGACCCCATATCAAGCTGTAACACTAGAGACGAGTTCGAAGGAGTCTATTTTACAAAGTGTGCTGTAGAGAACTTCAAGCATGAGAATCAATGTAAAGTAATGGTTTAAGCTTGCTCATCCTATAGCTTGGGCGGCTTCTCTATAAGCGCATGTATCCATTCAGCAATAACCCAAACCAGAGAGCTAGCATGAGCACCGACGCGCAGGCATGTATCCAGCTTCTATGTAGGCTTTACAACTGCAACCAGGAGGACTAGTTACTACAACAAGTACTCGATAATATGCGTGGTATGGCTCGAAGGAGTGCTTAAAGCCTTGATGTAGATGATTACCGTACCAGGGTAGTTTGTCGCGTCTACTTTACTCCATAGAGTGGAAACTATACAAGACGAAATTACGTTTTAGAACTGTTCGAAGTGGACCGTAAAAAAAGCTTTATTATGTATTAAGAACCTTTTCATCCCTTCGTGGATATCTGCGTGAAGGGATACAGATTGAAGAAACAGAGTTAAGGGTAAGATAAACGAGAGACACCCAAATAAGCCAAGCTGGCAAGCACGATGTTTTACCACAGAGTCCACCTTCCCATATCAAGACACGGCCTGGAGAGTTGCTGGCATGTAACTGTGGAGATCTATCGGAGATAGATTTAGATGGGCACGGCGTTGGCGATGGTGTCGCCAAGGGTGTCGAAGATGCTGTCGGGCTCAGGAGTGCCGGGGCACTCAGTAGACGAAGTACATTGGCAAGCCTGCGCACGGTTTTAGTATTGTACTATGCATTGCGATAGTTTCAAAGGAAGACTTACCTGCCAATCGCGATCGCCGGAGGAACGGGGCAGGTCCAGGGAACGGGGAAGTCAACACCGCATGCGCCGTTCGTCTTGGCACATCCCATGGGGTTCTGGCTGCCGGAGGGCTTGTAGGTAGCACCAGGGGGGTAGGTGTTGTAGGCACAGCAGAAGCGCTCGACGGCGGGGTGTTCTCCGCCGTGGCTGTGGTCATCGCCGCCCTCATGGCCCTGAGGGGCAGCAATGGCGGCACAAACGAGGCCAAGGATGGTAGCGAAGGTAGAGAGCTGCATCTTGAATGAAAGTTGGAGGATGGTATAACCGAGCGATTGAGCTGGCAAAGTGAATGAAAGTGAAGATTGTCTGAATGAGTGACTTGAGAGGCTTGTTGATGATAATGAAAAGGTACAGCTACTGGGAGGATGAAGGGCCCTTTTATACCTTTCCAGGAGCTCAGTTTCGTCTATCTCCTCTGCTCTCTGACTCGAAGGCAGCCCCTACTATGGCTTTTCATTCCAGGGGCAGGTGTCTGAGCGCACAAAGAGGACATTCCTTACCGATCTACCTCCTCCAGGTATACCATACATATTTCCCAGACCCATATTGAATGTATTGAGTCCCTAGAACCGACTAATCACTATGCACGTAAGGGCACATTCTCTGATATCCCCGGTATCTCTGTTCAAGCTATACCATCCAGTTCGAGATGTATCTAAGTTTTAAAAGCATATACAACTCATCACATTGGAATTCACTGGTTCATTGAATCTGCTATGTACATCTATATGGATATTTTGTATCACTGTGTGTTACAGACAATGAGAGCTAACACTACGAAGTACCCTAGAATACCACCTTGACTGTTCAGACCCTTTTGGGTAGTCGAATGAGACGCTTCTTGATGCGACAGTGATTTTGGAGCCAAGGTGGAAACCATTACTACCCCTAGCTCGTTTACCCCAGACTGTGCTTCGGTTAGCTTCCCCAAGATACCCTGTAGCATAACCTTTCTTTCACTGAGTCATTCTAAAAATTTGAGAAAGTATCCAACGATGTCATAGAAAGGGTTATTACTGTAGCCTATTGATTATCGAGTCCTTACACCTGAGAAATCCGACGTACACGGTCACGGACTGAGGCAGAGGAATGTATGAAAGAGCACTTGCAAGTGCAGATCAGGATGTTTCCCACCTTCGTCTAGGAGCAATGTTCTGGATCTAGTGAAGCTTAAGCTACATTCGTGAAGGATTGCGAGTCCTGGAAATGCGGAGGGAGCTTTACTTTGGGTATCCCTACATGCAGCGATACTGAATCATTGATCTTGCGGGATATCATTTGGAATTTTCTTACAGCCTTGGAAATATGTGAAATAATTCGAAGGACAATGTGAAAGCCTCCGACTCTCGCCCATCTGTTTTTACTGGTGATATGGGCGATATTACAGGAATGGATTACGAATGCGACAGGGAGGAGTTGTATTCTGATCAAGCGGGTAAATTGTTATTTTCGGTTGATGATACTACCTACACCCGTAGTTCCTCTAGTCTATCTAAATCGATCATTTAGTCAATTAGGGGCCTAACACAGCTTGTCCGTTTTCATCCTCCCTTAATGGAACACTCAATATTCCTGATCTATATCCTTTCAGACAGTATCCTTGCTTTCCTTGATAACAACAAGACCTAATCTTTTCACAGAATCATTATCTTTTGCTAGTATAAAGAATAGATTTGAGACATAGTCTGATAGTGTAGATAGCTGATCCTTGCAGCGCCTAATCTATGTGTGGAATGTGAGTACTGGAAACCTTTTCCCATTAGCCGAGAGCTAAGATAGCTTAAGCTTCTTGTGGAGGACGCCCTGCATGGAATGTGCGTAGTCTGTATCGGATGTATTCTCCGTTGGCCAGGACCGGGATACTTCGAGAACACGGCCCCTGGTGGAATGAGTGATCGAAGAAGTGGTAGAATGGTGCTTTCCCCAATCATATCTCTTCTGTTTTCACTTGGTAAACAGTGTCAGTGTTCACTTCTGACTTCCCTTATCTCTACTTTGGGTCTTTTTCCCAGTCATGTAGTCTTACACATGCGATCATGATTTTGTTAGAAACGTGTTCGACGAAATCATGTACAATTCCAAATGTCTTAGATTAGAGTAAGGAATTAGAGGATCTACCTGGCACTTGCACGCAGGAGCGTAATCGATCTGAGTTAGGGCGGGTCTGTTCCCCCCGGATCCCTAAATTTATGCAGGGTTATCGCTTAGCCCTCCGGGGCTGCCCCGTGCCGGTCGATCATACCTTCCGGCCGAGCTCGAGTTAGGGTTTTAGCACTTACTCGCGAAAAATGATTCTCCAAATTAGCCCAACAATCTGCATACCCGTGTGTGTAAGTAGATCGTTTCCTTCTAGCAGTGTTTCCCCAGCTGGATACACAATATAATAGGACCAGCCTTTGACGCGGTGGTTCTGAGGGGCCTACCCACGTTGGTGAAGCGAAGGGCTCCACAGGCACCAGTACGATTTTTTCAATCCTTATCTAAAATTCTCAGGGGATCTACTATTGCCTGGATGGGCTTAGACTATGTATTCTCCGCTGATATAGCCCTAGCCAGAGATCCTAGCTTCCCTAGTGTTCATAACATACATGGACTTGTTATGGAGTTCAGTATTCGACCCATGTCTGTTGTCCCCAAATTTAGGCGGCGAAATGCTGGCCACCATACCTTAGATTCGTCCTCTTAAAATAGTTCCAAGATATTTTCTAATCAATGAAAATATGTGACGAGAGACAGAAAAGGCATAAACAATTCACATTATATTCGTGGTATGCGAAAGCTGACCTGTACGCTGATCTCAAACAAGGCCATCTGGGAACTCTCCTAAGAAGGGTCGAAGAAATGTTTTCGCTCGAACTGTGCTGATATCTTGTTTACTCATTTTTCAATATCTCTGTTTATGGTTCTACTTTCTCGTCCTTACAATATGGCACTGCCTTGTCTTCTCATTGATATTGACTCCATTTACTGGAGGCCCCTTGTCCTCTCTCTCTGTCCTACATGGGAAGAGTAGTCCCCTTGCATATGCGGACCTCATCGACGTTTTGGCTATCTTGTTTCCTGTCCTGACTCGCGCCGAGGAGCTAGGTGGCGCTCTCACATCTGACACGTACGGCAAGGTTGCCCTTCAGCAGTAAGTCTTCCTCGCTCCTCTGGGTTATACCCTCATGCTAGAGCCTAACATGTTTGAGAAATATAGTCCTCCCGGTGGGAGACCAGGCATGACTGGGGCTCCCTATGCCAAACCTCCCCAGCTACGAGAGAATGAAAGAGCAGAAGCCCCATGGGCGAACACTCTCATGAAATACTGGTGTGGTGGCCTGGATGGAATCGAAGATAAGTCCTCTCTCTCATTTCTCATTGCAGCCAACGCCCAACAACTGCAATACATCCAACAATTCTAAGTCTTTCACGCCGTCCAGAAACCAGTATAGCGAAATTCTTCACATCCGTGGAGAGAGCCCACCAGAGAGCGTCCTCATTACTGCAATATGGCTATTACGATTCTACCGATCGTTTCTCTTCGTTTCTCTTATTTTTTTCTGTATCGTTCACTTGTTCATTTATTCAGTCCCGTACAAGCCACTTCCGTCCTGACTAGACGACTTTGTGGCTCGAAGCATCAGTCGCCAATAGTGCTCAGTCTCGGTTTATGATACGTATGTCAAGCATTATTGTTGGAGGAACATGGATCAGTATAGCATACCTCATTTGTGATGTGGTTGGCATAGTATTCTTTCATCCGTGGATTGTCCCGGTGCCCTAACCAAGGTAATCCCTGTGGGTTCCTGTCACATCGACTGACCCAAGTTCGTTGACCTGTACACAAATGGGCTCACGATCATATTGACTTTGAATTGGTCGTTGACATCCGAAAAGAAAGCAATACTCTTACATCACTTATCGCAAGTATCATGGTTTCAAAAAAATAACGCCTCACGCCCGCAATCTAACCATAGGAAGACTACAACGAAGCATAACACTGTACTCCGTCCGCGCGGGCAATCCCGATAGCAATAACGTAAGTTATCTCACCTTTTGTACAATGCAAGAATCTACCCGCAGGAAGATATAGAGACCATTGACTATCCACCGTAAACCATCCAACTCACCGAGGCCACCCAGCCGCACGCGAAGAAGAACGTTATAATTGAGGCGCCAGCCCGATCCCCAGCCGTGATCGGCCTTGGCGTGCCTGCCTGCTGATCCTTGTGCCCCGAGCCTGCGCTGGGGTTACTCTTGCTGGTGCCACCGGTGTCCGCCGTCAAGGGTGCCTGATGCTCCTTCTTGTGAGCGATCATGGTGGACGACAGGACACTCAATGCGCTCATGTCTGACTCCAGCGACTTTGAGCCATCCCACTTATCTTGTTTGTACCAACTACGTCCACAGTCGGACTTGGAGTCGCCGCCAGAGCACTGCTTCGCTGCAGCCTGGGCTGAGGCTTTGATCTTCGGTAGGATCTGGTCCTGTGTAAATGGAGCAATTGTAGTCGCGAAGGTCAACCAAGATGAGAGAAAGCCTTTGAAGCAGTCTTGGTTACGGTCGCACATCATGCTTTGCTCACACGAGATCTCCGACATGATGTCCCCACCATACTCATGGGGGAAGAATTTGGCTATCGTGGTTCCGAGCAAGCCATCGATGGCCTCTTTCCACTTGCCACCACCATCGGTCTGTATTTGATCAGCAATGTTGCCATCGTGCACTAGCGGATAACCCAGAGGGTGAAACCGGGCATGGACACACCAAATTATACATGTACGCAGCTCCGCTCAGGTAAGTTCCGTAATTGTAAGTCCATTGCAGATCCCCATGATCCTGGCAGTTCGCCTCAGTAGTCGTCGTATCGGCGATATTCCAGTCAGCTGTCTTCAGCAGCGGCGTAGTGGCACTCCAGTCCCAGATCTTTTCGGCCCAGTCAATATAGGTCTGATTCTTGGTGTACCGGCCCAGACGAGCCGCCAGCTGGAATAGACCACCGTTGGAGATAGCATTCTTCGTCGTATACCCAGCCTGGTAAGGCCAAATCTGCCATCGGAGGCCCCCATCGCAACTGGAGTTATCCCAGCGCGGGACTTGCGTGTTGAAAACACCCTGTGCCAGCGACAACCACGACGACTCTCCTTCTTTGTCAGGAAAGTTCAGCTCGGCCGCGGTCATGGCGGCTAGCCCCCAGAAGACCTGGTCATCGTTTCCAAGATAGTTACTGTAGTTGGCGGGGAAGTAGTCGTCATGGCCTTTCTGAAAGAGCATTCCTTGCGTGGTAACCTCGTTATAGGACGTGTCGCCGGTCCAGAACCAGTATTGGATTAAGGTCATAAACATTGCGCCGCCTTCCCACCATGTGTCAGGGAGTTTTCCGGGGGTCTGGCCCGACTCGTTTCCGTGGTAATAGTTCATCATGTTGTAGGCCGCTGTCGCGGCTGCGGACTTGATCGACTCTAGGGAGAAATGATGCTGTTAGTATGGGATAAGCCATGCACGAATAAGGTCGAAGGCGAAGGTGGAACTCTATGGCGCAGAGTGTATCAGCTTACGCTCATCTTGAAGGTCAAGTTGAATAGCGGCTCCCCAGCCCGCAAAAACTAGGGACAGGAATATCGCGTATAGCCAGTCAGGCGGCATCATCATTTGCGATCGTGAGCAAGGTTGCAACTATTGCAGGATAGGTGAGAGCAACATCGAGATGAGAAGAGTGTTCGATGAGGGGTGGGACAGGTGGTACGGAGGAATGTGTAGAATGCGGAAGTGCCCTGGAATGTACGGAATGGGTTACTTTCCTGTCATGCTAACTAACCCACGACGAAAACAAATCGAAGGCAAACAAAGGGAGAGCTGTTCAATGGCATAACAGGGACTTGAAGCGTGTTACAGGGAAAACAAACGGTCGCGATGACGCTGCTTATTGGAAGGGATTGGCGACATCACCTGAAGCAAGGGATGTTGATGATTATCTTCATTATTCACTCTCTGCGGTATAAATGCATTATGCACACTGCATATATCCTGGAATCTTGGCAATCCTGCTGCCAAAACGTCAAATGCTATATTTAGCGAGCACTGTGTATTCCAAGTGGTATACTTGTTAGAAAACCATAGCATTAGGGTTGACCGAGCCATGCTTCAGAAGCGCATTCTGTGAAACGGTATTCGAAAAATCAACTTCTCCTATAGAACAAAATGCAAAGCAAGCAATCTAAGCCTTGACAGCATAGATCTGAAAGGAACCTGGACAAACAGTCAATAGGGTAAACAGCGTAATTAAGCGGGGGCGAAGGACAATAACTGACCAACCCACTCATTAAAATCCAAAGCTGCAATATCACTCGGAGTCCCCTTACGCTCAAGGCCACCGCCACAACATGAGCTCTGAGGCAAATACGAAGATTCTTTATAAAGATTAAGGTCCGATTTCGTATCAACAATAAACACGCCTATGAACAAGTCAATACCTAAGGCTCTCATGATAGCGGTATACATGCCTTCGAATCCAGCCTGCCTGAGATACTCCTCGTACTCCACAATCTGACCAGCGCCAGCAACACACCCAACATAAAGCGCCATATTGTTGGTAATATGATCCGGGAGCGGCTTTCTAGCTAGAATATCACTGATCGCGACCCTTCCGCCGGGCTTCAGTAGGCGCGCGATCTCTCGAAAAACGGCCGCTTTGTCGGTGGCCGGGACAAGATTAATGACACAGTTACTGATGATGCAGTCGACGCTGGAATCTGACAGCGGGATGGACTTGATATTGGACTCAATGAATTTTGCATTGGAAAGCTCTGCCTTTTGGGTATTCTTCTCGGCGAGTTCAATCATACTCTTGACCGAGTATTAGTCCAATCGTCTGCAGAGAAAAGGCCTGGAAGAGCTTACTCTTGTCATATCTACACCGATGGCCTGTCCATTGGGCCCGACTTTACGAGCCGCCAGGAGGACATCAATGCCGCTACCGCTGCCCAGGTCCAGAACTGTCTCACCCTGCTAGAGAGTTAGAATCTTCGATTCTTACCGCCGTGGAAAAACAATCAGTCAAGGAGCAGACCTCTTTCACATTCGCAAATCCCACCGGATTTCCACAGCTCAGGCCAAGATTAGTCTTTCCTGGCAATGAACTCAAATCTTCCGCACTGTAGCCAAACGCTCTAGCGATTTCCTCTTCGTTGTCATGTTGCTGAACGTTGGTACTCTGTTTTGCGATGTCACCGTAGCGAGACTGAACAAGGTTGTAGGTATTGTCGCACATATTGTAGGAGATTCCTTACACTTTGGAGGTTTATAAGGTGGATTGGATGTATGTACTATGGTTGAGAGTGATCGTATGCTCAGCTCTCTGAACAGCAGACGGGGGCATTCGCCCGTATTTATATCCTCGATCCTTCTTATTAACAACTGATTGAAAACAAGCAAATATAATAACGCTAGTCATGGTGTTATTGGGTGGATAGCTGGTATGTCACCAGTGTGAGTATGGCTGGGAAAGTGGTATGTCACCACATTCGGAGGGGATCCGAGTGCGGGGAATCATCCGTTAATTTCATTAAATCCGTATCCCGTTGGTGTGCGACTGTTTCTACGCTTTCTTGTCCACCTGTCCCTGGATAATTCATCCTCTATACATCTTACATAGCGCTAAAATCAAGATACGTCATCAGTGGTGTGAAACTCGAGTTAGACGTCCCTTCGTGAGTATATATCAAAGTTAACGAGGCGGGACTCGATTCGCCACACTCAGCTCGCCCACCATGCCACGAATTAAGCAGAAAACCAAAGTACGAGATCTCATTGTCACCTCCGCTTAGTACGTGAGATCTGACTTCTTAGCTAGGCAGAGGATCTCACCCGAGTCCGTAACAACCAGCGTCGCTGCAGACAGCGAAAACGCGACTATGTAGCGGACCTGGAGCGGAGACTTGCATCCATGGAAGCCACTACTTCTCGAGAGATCAAAAGACTGCAGTCTACTGTGGATGAGCTCCAGCAAGTGAATGAGAGGTTGATAGCGTTGCTCTATTCCAGACGTACCGACTACGGTTCTATTGGATTTATCGAACAGACGCAGAGCGAGAACGATTCATTAAGAGATATAAGCAGTGACCTCGTGCCTTTTGGGGATGCATCGCTCTTGGGTAAGGCGCTATATCTCACTTTATTGTAGTCAATCCACCCCGCGCATATAATATAACTCATCTATCACCTCCATGGCCTCATATCTGATATGACTGGATTCATAGGAACCGCAGAGAACATAACTCCAGAAGACATTTCCCAACTCGATATCTATCCACCACCATACGCACCTCTTGGCAAATTCAAGGATTTCCTCCAGGAGTCCAGCTGCCTTTCAATCTCTCCCGAAGTTGAGCCGGATCCCGAATCCTTACTTCTACCAGAGCAGAATGTCATAAACACGACCATTAGCACAGAGGTATCGAAAGACGAGTATCAAGATACAACCGTGTGCGCTGTGGCCCTGGAGCTAGTTATGAATTGCAACACAAAGAACTTAAGCATCTCAGAGCTTGATATGCGGCTTCGATGCGGGTATCGGAGTGCACGGTTTCAGTGGGAAGGCTGCAGGGTCGACAATCAGGTTTTGTTTGCTGTGCTTGCTGAGGTTATGAAATGATTGAGTTAGTTTCGCTAGATCACGCAGCCCACTTATCTTTGGTTTAATTATAGCCACGCGAGGGAACAGAGGTTCCATTGTCACTAGCCATCGCCAGATATTTGTATTCTACCTAAATAGTTGGATTTTCCTTAATAACTAGTCGCAACAATGTTATTCGATGTCTTTTCGCAAATCCAGTAAGCGCATGGCTTCCACGTAGCTAGAGAGATCTGGAGAGTATGATGCCGATGACCCATTCCTTCTTCCCGACAAACCTGGTCTCCTTCGTGCAGAAGGTTTTTAAGGAGTACAAAAAGAACATGGAGGCACGGGAAAGAAGGTCAGGCCGCAATCTCAACACTAGCAATGTGCAGTCAAAAGAGGGTATATCTTGATTTTCTTGGTGATTAGGTACATATCGACAGGGTTGAAAATAATTCTTGTCAGTGAAATCAAGTCTTAGAGGGTATCGCTGGTTAGTGTGGATGAAAACGTGCTTTTGCTCTATACAGTCCCACAGGACCCAGCTGCGCTTCGGCGGAGATACAGCTTATTCTGACCATCACTCTTCTTTGAGTTGAGAACCTCTTGGACACAAGTTGTTCTCGGTTTGTACTGTAGCTCTGATGCCAGAGCGCTCTTTGAAACCTTATAACTAAGCAACTTGATAGCTAGTTATATCCCAATTAGAATTTTTATAAACTTTATACCTAAACGGATTTTCAACCATAACCCATGGGTTTAGGAGTGTGGGTACAAGCTCCGCATCAGAACCCGCGGGTCGGGTACGGTTCCTGACGGTGGACTGCAAAACAAAGGCAGATCGCTTCGAAGACGGTATCCAGCCTGCCAGACTACAATACAATGTGTTGCGAATTGCTGCCCTGTTGTATACCTTTCATTCGCTTTTCCGGACCCAAAAACATACAGAACTAGGTCGACGCTATTAAGCAAAGATGGCTCGACAATAATTTCACTCCTACTACTGTTTTAATACCGTATTGATCTGTTAGATACATTACTGTCATGTAGGTTTTTAATACAGTTTTTGTGCGATCATGTTCCTGGCAACCCCGCAGTTCCAAAGCTTATTTATTGCAAGCTATGCAAGAGAGAGTGGGACAAGTGACCCCTCGGGGCTGCTTAGTTATCAATCTTCTTAACACCCAATACTAAAAGAGAGATACCTATACATTCTGTAAAGCAAACATATGACAATTTCAATTTCACTCAAACATTCATTTGTTTGAAACAAGGTGTAATGCATGTCAATTACCAAAACTTTTTATCCAACTATCCTGCAGTGAGATGAACATAATCAGAGAAATAAGCCCAAGGATAAAAGGGCAGGGCCAGATATAGGTGAGCCAAATAGACGAACACAAGTACAGCATGGAAAGATAAAAGAAAAACAAAATAATAATAACAAGGTGAGCGGAAAGAAAAGGGCGTCATAAGTCATAAGCTCAGAAGAGTAGATACACCAGACTAAAGATGGGAGTGTGTTTTAGACCGCAGACCCTCCTATACCGGACAAACGGATTCAAAGTCTATGGGAAGCAGTGTAGGCTTTCCCGACAACACCGAGGCTTTCCCCTTCCAACAAAAAGCCTTCGGCACACATGAAGTATGCGAATCGACCCACAGCTTTCTGAGAATTGAGCCATGGAATAACGTCTCGCAGGAATTTGATGGAGTCAGATGGGTCGCCGCCGTTAATGGCGCTGGTCAATGCAAACTCGGTAATCCAGATCTCGGGGATGTTGTATTGCTGAGAGGTCTCAATGGCTTCGGTCACGAATGTCTTAAAGTCCTCAGCTGTGTCACCATACCAATGCACTGCCATAATACTGATATCGCAGTCATGGCAAAGACTCATAAACGATCGCATCCAGTTCAGACCACTGTTAGTCACGGCTGGAGAAACAAGTTTGGCCTTGCTGGAGTAGGGGGAGATGTACTCCTTATAATATACCATGGCCTCCAGAGGAGTCAGATTGGCCTGCGAAGGACTGTCTGGCTCATTGAAACCAAGTATATATCGGGCTCCGCTGGCGAGAGCGACCTCGATAGCCTCATGCCAGCCGCTGAACATCTTGGCCCCCCAGAGCATTGGAACGAACTCGACGCCAGGCGGAAGAATGCCATTGGCGAACATGTCCCAATTGTAAGCCCACAGATGCGCGACAAAGCTGCTTAAGACCATAACCATGGCGCTATCATTGTAGGCAGCGCCAAGCTTGGACTGTAGCATCTTTTGGCCATAGTCTGATTCTATGACTGGGGCTGCAAAACCAAGACACAGTAGAAGACTAACAAGGGTATACACTCGTAATAACTCCTTGAGGACGTGCATGTTGGTCCTTTGTAGTGGCCAACCTAATATGGTGCAGATAGAATTGGTATGCCCTGAAGAATAGACAAGGGCAGGTGGTTTTTGAGGGAGAGTTAGAAGGAGAGTAAGAAGGAAAGTGAGAAGGAGAGTGAGAAGGAGAGTGAGAAGGAGAGTAAAAAAAAGTAAGAAGGAAAGTGAGAACGAGAGTAAAAAGGAGAGTGAGAAGAAGAGTTAGAACGAGAGTTAGAACGAGCGTAAACCGCTCAGGAGAACAGACTACAATAAATACCAGAGATTAGAAAGCGGGGTGAGGGGTGAGGGGTAGTACTTTGGATTGTTGGTTTTTTGGGGGAACCAACAATGTCCTTTACTGGTATATTGTACCTGTTCAAACCCTCCATTAACCTTGGTGCAGCGTGTCGTTGAAAACCGGCTATTGGTTAACATAGACTGTTGGGGGGACCGGGTAACGACCCGACCGGGTAGCCATCCGACCTCCAAGAGAATTTCTGTTCTCGCGATGCCTGCCTGATTGTACCTTGTAGCCAGCAGTCTGAGCCACCTGGGGGACTGCGAATCTATCACCAACAATTGTATTACATAGGTATCAATGCTAAGGTTAATGCATCCTGCCGGCCGATCACGCTAGTCCAGCGGCAGGTGGGGAATGAGGGGCGATCAAGGTACCGTTGTATATATGAAACAAGGTACTGTAAAATATATTTTGTCATGGACACCCCGGTAAGATACAGTATTGTGTGTACTTACAAAGCTCAGACCAGACTTCTTCGAACCGAATCCCAAATAGTCTAGCGTATCTTGGGATTATCGTTTGAAATACGTGTCAAACACTGAGCAAAGTGGCTCTGCTCTTGCAAGATAGTGCAACTGATGATTTGCAATATCTCGATAGGATTAAGAACCTATATAACTCACCTAACTCATAAGGCTGTGCGTTCTGCAAGAGTTCTGTTTTGAGACTGGGACCAGTGTCCTACCAGAGCGCTCCTACAGAGTATAGTTAAATCTAGATTGTATAGTCCTGCCTATATAGTATTGATATCACTGCAGAATCAAAGATATCAAGTTACAGGGCAAGAGCCACAGCCGCAGTACCCGTGAGATTCACATCTTCCTGCCACGCCTCGAGCTTTGGCTCACACTCTTATAGCTTCCTCTCATCCACTCCAAACATCCTACCTAAGCCCCCCCTCTAACCATTGTGTCAACTTCATAGCAAATAGGCATGTATTGTCTACATCTCCGGCTCTCGCGTCAACCTTGTACGTCCACATACCAGTCCTCAAAAACATTGTAGGAATCTGAAAATCGAGTAAAATATCACTGCGGCCGCTACTAGGCATATAATCAATCTGAACTCCACGTGCATCACGAATAGTAAGGTGGGCTAGATCATTAAAGGGCGTAGTTCTCAACGGCCCGGTCGTAGAGTCTTCATTGTCATGACTACCATCGGGGTAAATAGCAGAGGCGCTCACTTTGAGGGTCGCATTGACAAGACCCTCGTCAGGAAGTGCCAGCTCCCTCTTTTTAGATTCAGGTAGATAACCGCGCAAGTAGACGAAGAAGACACGGTCGCTTGATCAGGTTGTTAACATCAAAAAGCATAAGAATAAGCTGTACTTCGAGGAGGGAAGATCTTACGCGATAATGGGTGTCGGGGCAATCTCAAGGAACTCGATCTTGAATATCTGGTCATCCTTGGGCAAGGTGTCGTAGATGGCATCGTTGTGGCCGGGGACCCTGTTGTCTTGTTGCGCCATGATATATGATATCCTGGCTGTCAAGCAATTATTCTTGTTGAGTGGGGTTGGTCTTGGCAAGAGCAACGTTGCAAAGATATAAGATTTGCGGGAGAATTGATTTCATCGCGTGGCAGCGCGGTTGTGGATTAGAGGGACGAGAGGAGTGATGGCTTTATGTCACTTGACTTCCTACTAGGCTAGTAGAGTGACTAGAGTTTAGAAGCTGTTTCCCGATACCATGCCGGTGCTTGGTGTGGGGCGGGCCAGGTCTATTCGTTTGACTATATGTATAAGATATGTAGTGCCGCCGACATAGCTTCGCAAAAAAGCACATATAGCAACTCTCGCTCTACAACACCATGTTCTCATGCCCTATCCCAAGAGCCCTAGGACCATTAGAATTTCAGACTTGGCCCGGACCGAGTCCTAGGCTGCCTGGTCCCCACCTCGTCGCACAATGCTTTCAGCCAGGCTGCTAGCAATTCAAAGTCTTTTCGCTCCAAGTAAATCTGCGCGCTCAATCGTACCCAAAGCCAACCTTCGTAAGGAAATATAGGAACCCAAGTCCCATAGTCGTTCGCTAATCTCTCCCCGAAATAATTGATGGTGTCCCGGACTTCTGCCGGTGACAGTGCTGCATAGGGTGAGCTTTCATTGCAGTCATATCCATCAATTGCAAGTGGCAGTCGCACTGTGGCCAATGCACAGCGCCGGTATTGGGAAACTTCACCTGGCTTCAGGTTTGGTTCTTGCAGCACCTCCGTGGCCAGTGTCGTCGCAACAATGTCGGCACCTTCGTTGGCGAGGGTTTCAAGATACTGATAGATACGTGCCTCCCCCTCCACATTGTTGGCGGAATCGGACGCTGTCGGGATACACAAGATGGGCGTACTATCATGGGTGGAAACGTATCTAAAAAGCGTCTGGAACTTCGAATTGGTAGTGCTTTCAGTGCTGATACTCCATGGAAGAAGAACCTGCGATCCATCCGTGTTGATATAGCCCCAAGACGTTGGAATTGTAGTGTGCATCAGATGTTGGTGTGCTGGGTTAACATAGAGGACGGCACAGCTGCGCGGCACATACAGCCACCTGTGCAAAAATGTGTTAACCCGCTTCCGTGCCTCGACTTGAAGCTTCGTCGGCGATTCGCTATGACAATTATCTAGAAACTTACTTGTGACACTCTCCAACAAAAAAGTCCGGTCGTAATTGTTCTAGGTCGATAGGGATCGCGCCAAGTCCATGGGCCCCATCGATCAGACTCAGGATATTCTCACTCTTACAGACTTGAGTGAGCCTTTCAAAAGGGAACCTGAACGCCGGGATGCTGACAACCATCTCGAAGATGGCAATGCGTGGATTGAGGCCTTGAGACCTGATTTGTTGAATGGCGTCTGTGAACTTTCTCACCAGCTCCTCTTAGGAAATAGGGAGTTCATATTCTATCTTTCAGCCTTGGACAGGGGTTATTTCTGTCAAGTGGGTGATCATCTTTTGGAAGGCTCCGTAGGTAGTGGAGAAATACACAATCACATCGCCTTCAGCGTAATTGAGGTTGTGCAAAACCGTGGCTGCTCCAGTGGTTGTGTTTCTGACAAACACGCAGTCATTGCTGCTCACTCCACACACCTTCGCAACATTCTCCTGGGCTTCAGTATGTATTGCTGGCTGGCTGAAACGGACGAATATGTCTGGGTGGGATTCAAATTGCGTCTGAAATTGGCGCATAGCATCTCGAACAATGTTTGGATATGCCCCCCAGCCACCTTCAAACTCCGAGTTAGCCAGTTTTTTTTCCCCCTATCAATTCTCATTTTCTCCTGAGGTCTTACCGTGATTGAAACTTTTCTTGTCAGAGGAGAATGGGAATCGCGCCAGCATCGGGGTCCCGAGACCCAGTGGCTCCTCTGAAGGGGACGACATATTCAACAAAGACGAAATATTTCTTGTGAAGAGGAAACCTCCATGAGCGGGGTATAGCTTTAGAAGAAGAAAAGAGCCGACGCAAGATATTTAGCGAGGTCTAGGGTGAATACAAACTATTGGAAGGATGCAGAATTGAGTGGCTTCTAGATGAGTCTATTCGTACAAGTCCGATCGGGCTAGTCCGCATGTTACTTATGATCGACACTAGTTATTGATACACCTTGTGTGGTAACAGATGGATATGGATAGGCTGTCAGTATCTCCCTATCTCTATTTCAGAGACAAGATAACTTGAGAATATCTAAGCTAATAGATATGGATATGGATAGAAGGTGAGTATTTATTTCTTCCCTGCTTAAAGAATATCTTAAGAATATCTAAACTAACAGAGATGGATATGGATAGGATGTCAGTACTTATCCCCCCTTTTATAAGATATTTTGAAAATATTTAAGCTGATAGAGATGGGTTATGGATAGAATGTCAGTATTTACCCTCTCCCTGCTTGCAGAAGACTTGAGAATATCTAAACTGATAGCAATGTATTATGGATAGATTGTCAGTGCTTATCCCCTCCCTACTTACAGAATACTTGAGGATATCTAGACTGACAGAGATGGGTTATGGACAGGGCGTATGTGCTTACCCCCAAGTCCCCTCACTTGAGAGATAACTTCACAATATCTAGACTGATTGAGATTAAATATGGATAGGCTGTGAGTACTTGATCGTTCTCTGCTTAAGACATACACTAATTGAACCTAGTAAACACCTCTTCGTGTGTCAGATGCATGATACTGCAGTATCGGCAAAACCTCGTCGATGTAAGAGTTGAGAACCATTCTACAGTTGCCATCTACCGATATGTCTATTTTGTAACATATCAGAATTATATATGCCAATTTCTGGCATATAGATCGCGAAGGGCTCCCGCTTCGGGATGGGATAGTACATCTTATTTGCCTTGGTCAAGGTTTTCCCTATTTACTTAGGTTTCCCTTTACTGTTATGCGAATGCAAAGGCTTCTTTTATAATCTTTCCGTAGTCTATGTCCGCGCAGGGGCGACGATAAGTCCTCGAGTCCATGCTGGGGTAATACTCCGGTCACTAATGAATCTGTCCTCAATATCTTTCCCCTTTTTTATAAGCGATTTGTTCTCCTCTCTATCCCAAACCTTTAATATTCTTACCTAACCTATTGATCGTATGTCTTTAGCCCTTGAATCAGTGAATTGACCTCTACTAAAAGACTCCTGAACAACGAGAAGGCTCGGCTCGCGCCGATCATGACGTAGTGGGAAAATAGTCCGAATATCCATGGGCTAGTCCACGATATTCTATATGATTAGTCCCCCCTCTAGTAAGGCTTTCCGCCCCCCAGGGCAATATAATATAATCTTTTGGATGTCACATCGCCCCCACCTATAGACTAGAAACGTAAGAAACTGGAAATGGTGTGAGATGAACATTTGTCACTGGGCAAGGAAGCCTTTCCTTGGGTATCCTCGTCATACAAACCACAGGTGAAGGTGAGGTGTTCCCGTTCTAGTAACCTATCTCACTTATCGTCCGTTCGTCCGAAGGGCATCCTGCTTCACCATTCTGGGCAACATATCACTTCCAGGTCAAATGCTGAGAGTTGTGTGAACAATCTTGAGGAAGGTTTCCCACACTCCATGCTAGATTTAGGGTGATACTCTAGGATTCCCTGTTTCGTCAATAGAGGCTGCGGCCTTGGTTTATGCCGATAGTGTTGGCTTCGGCCAGACGGATACCGTATAGTCGGCGATAGCAGTAAGAAGCAGCCCTAGACCGGAAAAATACGGCAGCTCCAATCAGTTCACAATTATCATAGCCGATGAGCTTGCAGATTGGCCATGCAAGAGCACAGCAGCTGACTTGGTATAGTAGAAGCACACCAGATGGCGATGGTACTGAACTGGCTCGATTGAGCAGGAGGAATTACAAGGCTTGAATCGTTTGATGAGACAGAGCGACAAGATGAAGAGTACTCCGTAGGCGAATCAATGACGGCCGCGACTGAGCCACAAATGCATCTCTCAGATTACGTAGTAACGCGACGCAGGATGTATGCAAGTAACAGCGCCCATACTTATATCCAGAAACAATGCACTGTGTTACAGGTTCGTAGTATTCCAGACGCCCTTTCTATAAAGTAACTACTGCTACACCTACTGGCTATGCAAAACCCTATACAGACACTCCGACAGAGCGGAAATTGCAGACAGTTAACGATCCTGTCTCTCAGACCTGAATCGCATGGCATGTATCCGGGGCCTGTCTCGAATTCAGACTTTGGATGGATACCGCAGATTGCGGATTTTTGTCTCTTTCACTCATATCACTACCCAGTAAGATTGGTGCTTCGAAGGAGGCGTAATTTCTGGCCGGAGGGGAATCACGTCTATAGATATCGCTTGGTGATGGCGATCTCTTTGACTTGGTATAAAAGGTCCAGAAAGAGGCCAGACAGGCAACCAGAATGGCTAGCGACACAATCAGAGAATACCACAGCAGCTATCGCGTTATCGGGGTCAACTCACCGACACAGATTTCAAGCGCATTCCAGAAGCCTAGCCAGATCGGGTCTATGATGCTCATATCTGACTCGCTGAGGAATAGCCGTAATAACGCGATAATGATGATAAAGGCTGTCAAGAAGCTAACTCCGATCAAGGCAAGCTTTCTGGTCAGGTTCACTCGAGCCCTCCACATCACGTTACCGGACAGAACAATGACTGGCAGAGTGCACCTTGGTCAGTGATTCTTGAACTAAGAGCGAGCGTAGTGCTAAGAAGGGCTCCACGTACTGGCTGCGTCCGATACAATGTCCAAAGTCGTAGCCACACTCAGCCTCACCTTTTGGGAGTGCATGGCGCTCGCACTTGCACAAACCTCTGCCAATCCCATTGTTAGCAGTCTGAGTCGGTCACGCAGCTGGAGGATACGGCAACTGACCGATACTATACTCTAGGGAACTCATCTCACACTTATAGTCCAGGCAGCCCAGTGTTCCCCCATAGCAGGCAATGACGAGTACCAACACTACCCACCAGAGGATCTTCTGTGTACGATATCGATTTCCCAGTTGCCGGAAGAAAAACACGAACGATAGCTTGATCAGCCATAAACCGGTGAAGGAAAGCAGGTAGGCAGAGAGCTGTCCGTTGAGGTACCGCTTTTGCATCCACGCGATATTAGGTGGCACTTTCGAGAAATCAATAGTAGTCGAGCTTTTGGAGAGAGAAATCACTTGGTACATCTGCTTGTACATGGAGGACCAAGCGATTGCATTGCCCAGCGATAACAGCCATGCCACCAGGATCATAAAGTCACTTGTGTGCCACTTGCGGTCAATGCGGTATTGGAGGGCAAGCCGGACGATGACGAAGAAGAAGCTGATGGTCAGACAGACCCAGAGAATGGTCTATGGGTGTAGTTAGCGGGAAAGCACCGTCGAAGAAATCTGGATAAGGACATGGCTTCAAGGCATACCACAAATGTGACCTCATCGATGGTAGAGTTGCGAGCCATTCTGCCAGAGTTTCTGTGGTGGGTTGAAGACTGCACAACACATTTCCAGAAACTGCGAAGTGGAGGGCGGCGGACGACGTCCTGGAATATGCCCGTTAGTGATCACCCGGCTGCACATCCCTGTTCACCTTTGTCTGCCTCTGGTGAGGGGTGCATGGTGAAGTCTGCAGCTGTATGTATGTCAGACAGTACTAATCAAGGTCAGGCGTATTTGTATCACTTGTTTTGCAAAGTAATAAAGCACAGTTCTTGCACGAAAAGGACGATCTCCATCAGTCCATCAATTAGATTAATCAATCAGCCCTGGTGTGGGGCCAGAAGGCTCAGCATCACAGAACTGCAGCCGTGTTGTTAGCCCTGTTAGTGCTGACGGTTTACTCATTTCATGCGAGATGTTACATCGTGTCCAATGGAGATTCTCCGTGCTGACTTCCAGCCCCATACGCTAAATGACAACACAGAATGTCCATATTACGGTTACATTCTGCTCTCCAAATAAACAGCTGGCGGGGTTAATGTGCCCGGGGGTTGCTGGTGATAGTATTGAGACTGAATGTCGATCCTGGGAATATTTTATAATAGTATCTGGCTTAACCAACTGCTCGATACGCCTCGTGAGGAATTCTTTTGTCCGCCCACTGGGCTGCATCAGGATAGCCGCTAATGCATCTTGTTAGATGAAGAGACTTCCAAAAATAACCCGGGCCACTGATTCGACGGATGGTGTCTTGATGAGGTGAGATCAAACATAAGCAAGTCTGACTACCAGATGACATACAGCGTTACTACGCTTGATTGAGTTATATGTCCGGGTTTTGCGCTGTTTTGTTTCATTCATGCCAAGTATCCAACCACTACCTTATATTCCTTCGATCTACTGAATGATCCTTTGATCCTCCGGTTCCCGTCGATCATGTTAGTTTAATGCGTGATGGCGCCTAACCTGGCACAGTTAACGTTACGGACCCCCCAAATTGCTGAAGCTGGTGGCTGCTATCTGAGCACACTTAGTACACACGGATAAATTAAACAACCGCCTAATAGAGTCATAGAGATATGTGGGGGGATATGTTGTAGGAAAAAGGATACGTCGTACGGCAAGTAGGGAAAGAACGAACCCGTGAGGCACTGGTATCAGCTTCATACGCCTATGGTCGGTTCTAGCAGCCAGGCTTTATCAGATAGTGGCTTTCGTATCACCCTTGTCAAGTGATCTGAGAATCACCTCAACCTCAACACCGGCTGCCTCAATAATGACAGGGGCAACATACAGATGAAATCTATCAGTTATCCTCCTACTGCTTCGCCCATCGTGGCCAAAGCCGAGTCATCTGCATGTTCCCTTTTGCCTTCATCCACAGCTCCCCGTTTTGTCAACGCCTTGGCAAAAGCTTGGTAGAGAAAGTTTGACAGTGTCGACAACGTGGCAGACAGGCTAATTCTAAGTTTTTTAGTAAACTATCCGACCTGAAGGGTAATACCATATTACTACATCCGTTTAACCTCGTCCAAGTGATCTCATTCGTCCGTCTGTAGCCCGCTGCGCTATGCTAGGTCGTCATGTCATACCTCTGCATGAGGTCTTATATTGGCGGTATGTTGTGCACCAGGTTACACCGGTTATATGATAGCGTAGAAGAGTGGCATATAGGACAATAATTTGTTCTATTTTTAGATGGTGAGCAAGGCTTCCATGGTGAGCAGCGTATATAAGCATCATTGCGGGATTGGGGTTTGGAATCAGTCGACTATTACTAGGGATTCTTAGTCCAAGACTGAAAGGAGAAAAGCAATGCGGCACGGCCGAAAATGCTCGTGGATTTGGTTGAAAGTGGCAATCTGAAGTTCTATTAGTACCCCACATAGCAGGGCCATACTTACCAATCTAGGGGAAGGGCTTATTAAGAGTTTTTGCATTAGAGCTAATGTATAAGTTAATTGTGCCTAGTTCCACTATTCTTGGATTGCTTTATACAAGGGTTGTCACTTCTACAGCGACAGTATATAAGTACTCCGTGTGGGCTCCGGGAGACCTACTAAGTACTTAGTGATTATTTACTGAGCATCGGCTACTCCCAGATTACTCTGGCTGGTGTTCCATTCCCTTCCCAGTCTCTGGTTGGAATCCCCTATTAAAAGACACCTGACAAGGTAACCCCTGGGCTGGCCGACCCGAGCCTGCCTGAATCATATAAGCACGCTCCCCAAAAATAGTATTCAGCCCATGGGCAGGGTGCCGCTGATCCCACTTCGCATATTGGTCTTTGAAATCGAACTCACGAACGGTCATAAGAAGCGTGACTCGAATGTCGAGGAGGGCGAGCGTCTGCCCGATGCAGTCTCGGGATCCGTGCTCGAATGGCCTCCAAGCCCCTGGCGGTGGGTATAAGGGATGCCCGGGTTCAACGAGCCAACGGTCAGGGATAAAGACATGTGGATCTGGCCAGGTATGGGCGCTACGGTGAATAGCACTGTGGACAATCCATATTGCAAATCCCGCCGTTGGGTAGGTGGTACCGGTTTGGTGATCACGGAGGGAGACGTTAGAACGACCGTCCCGGAGTCCATTTGCGGGTGGGAAGAGGCGGAGTGTTTCTTTGACAACAGCCAATGTGTATGGGAGTTGGTTGATTAGTTCCGGGCGTTGGCGGAGTAAGTTGGGAGCGTCGGAAAGGTCCGTGCCGAAAATCTTGTCATGTTCTGCGCGAATCTTGGCTAAGGCTGCTGGGTGTTTGGATAGGAGGTAAAGGCAGTACATGATGGTCACGGCGGTGGAGTCATGTCCGACAAAGAGGAACAGCCGGATCTGCGTAGTGGCCCAGGCCTTGAATTTGGGATCGAGCGTTGACTCTGCTACTTGTCTTGTCTTCATGTACTCTGCGATGACGAGATCCATGATAGATTTGGACGTAGACGAGCTTGTTGCGCCTTGTTGTTTCCATACCTGATACCGCTTCTCGAGTTCGATTCCAATATAATGGTTCATCGTCCGTCCGTTATACCACTGCTTGAATAGGCGCACAGGATTCACACGACTGAAGTGATTTCCTGTTTCAATTTGACACTCCCGGTCTATCGTATCCCGCATTGCAGCTGCGATTGGATGGAATTTTCGCTGGCTGATAAACCGCGTGTTCCTGATGAACGTATTAATTGATGCAATGAGGGCTGAACCGCAGGCGAGCGTCTTACATTGCGACATTTCCGATGATATCCATCACGTATCTACAGGTGATCTCGTCTAAGAGAAAGGTATCGCCTGTCTTGGCCAGGTCTCGTAGGACATCAACGTACACCTCCACCTCTTGGAGAATATACGGAACATAACCCATGACGGACCGCATGCTAAAGCCATGGCTAAAGAGTTCTCGTCCACGTTTCCATTCTGCGCCATTCCGGTCAAAAAGTGTTGGACCACCAGTCATTGGAGTTATGAATGCTGCCAGGGCGTCTGGCTTGACAAGGTCATAAGTTTGACAGGCCTGAACAGCGAGATCTGGGGAGGTTACAACCAGGGTTGAGAAGCCAAATGGCCAGGTGTCCATGTAAAAGCATGTATCTAGTCCGGATTCGGAGGCAAGCAGTGCAAATGACATTGCCTCTTGAGCATCTTTCGGGACCTTTCTCATGAACCTCGCAAGGACCGGGAGATTTCCAAGGACAAGATTCCAGGGGAGCATGGGCTAAAAGAGACGGATTGTTAGATGAACGGGTCCTTGTTTGAGTGGTGGAGACCTGGATTAGGAGTGTACCGTACCATTCCCTTCTTCTTAAGGCGGTAGAAGCACAGTCGTACCTTCACCAAGGTGTAGAAGAAGGAAGCTAGGTAGAGTAATGCCATCGGCAGGATTATGCGGCTTGCGAGCCATTTCCACTCGATTTTTTGGCTCTCCATATCCGATTCTAGCCTTTCTCTCGCGATTTAACCTAACCAACAGGGAGCGAAGGGAAAGGTTGAGAAGGCTCCAAGTATCGACGAACAAAAATAGGAAAAGGCAGCGATGGGTCAGAGCACACCAAGTTGGATGTGGAAAGGGCCGCAGGCAGGATATATAAGGGCAAGTGAACAGGGAATAGGTATCCTATAAATACCACTACTATGGGGTGAACAAAGGAAAGGCCTAGCAGGGATAAAGATCCACCGGTCGAAGCCTTGCCTCCCCATTCAGCGGTCGGACATTTTTGTGAGTATAACCCCGGGTTGCGATAAGCTAAGAGAAACTGCCGGATGCACTCGATAAATAACATTGCGTGGTGTAGCTTACGAATTTCCATAATAGAATAACAAACAAGTTCGTCAATGCTTTTGTCTCATGTCAATCAATCAATGGGTCTATGTCACGGTTATTACGCTCTGATTAGAGCACGTTATCAACATTTATCCAGTACAGCTCACGGTGGTGGCTGCTCTCCGTTTCGCTTGAATCCAAACAAACTTGTTTCCAGTCCATATCGCGCCATCAAGAAGAAATCATCTTACCACCTTACATACGCTCACGTCGACGGGGAGCGGACCGGATGATGTTGTCAACGCGCAGAAGAAGCTACAAAGGGTCAATGTTAGCTGTGTCGTTACTAAACAAGGGGCCTGGTGGAATTCCTTACCTCTGATGCCTCCGATGCGGAGGAAACCACGGCCTTCTTCAGCTTGTAACTCTCCACAACGCCCAACTCCCGCATGTCGGCAATACCGCCACCGGGGGTGAGCAAGTCAAGACCAGAGCTGGTCATACCGTTGTTGATGGCCTGTCGTAGTCGGGTCACGAGGTCACTGGAGTCCAGACCGGCATTGTCGGCCAGGATAGTGGGCAGTTGCTTGAGAGCAAGTGCGAAAGAGTCAACAGCCAGCTGCTTCTTGCCCGTGGTGTTCTGAGCGGCTTGCTCAACAGCCTTGGACATGACCATCTCTGCGCAACCACCACCCAGGGTGACACGGGGGTCCTTCACAGTCTGAGAAAGCACGGCGAGGGCGTCGTGGAGAGAGCGCTCAGCCTCGTCAAGCAGCTGCTCTGTAGCACCGCGGAGCACAATGGTGCATGCCTGACCGGCAGCCACGCCGGAGAACTTAATCAGAGTATCTTCGCCGATGATAACCTCCTCAATAACGTCGCAGTGACCCAGCTTAACCTGCTCGGGGTGGTCGAAGGTCGATGCAATCTCACCACCAGTGACCAGAGCCAAACGCTCCACACCGTCGAAGTCTGCGTGTTCGATGGACATAATGCCGGCCTCGGTGAACAGCTGTTCGGGCCAGTTGTAGATCAACTGACGGTTGACGAAACAGTTGATACCATGTGCCTTGATGCGGTCAACCTTAGCCTTCATCTTCTCACGCTCTGCCTTCTCCAGCTCCGCCAGTTTGCCGGTCGACTCGACCTTAACCCGGGCACCGAAAATCTTAACCTTATCCGTGTCCATGGCTGTGTTGGCAACCAAAATGTTGACGTTCTCCAGGCGCTTGGGCTGGTTGACACCCATCTTCTTGTCAAGAATGAAACCCTCGTCCAAGTAGGAATCACTAAGCTTGCCACCGGCCTTCTTGATGATCTGGATGTGACTCAGGTCGGTGGAGCCCTTGAGACGGAGGACGGCGTCGCAGGCGAGGGTAGCGAAGTGTTCACGGTCCTGGGCCAGAACCTTGGAGCTGAGGGTGGTACGAGCGATGGCGTGGAGGTCTTTACGGAAAGACTCCATGTCGGCACTACGGTCGACAGCAGCCTTCTCGAGGGCGTCAAGGGCAGCCCGGCTGGCTATCCGGTAACCTTCGATGATAGTCTGGGGGTGGATTTTGCGGTTCACCAACTTCTCAGCCTCACGCAGCAGCTCGGCCGCCAACACGGTCACGGACGTTGTGCCATCACCAACTTCGTCATCCTGGACTTTCGAGATGTTGACCAAAACCTTGGCTGCAGCGTTATCGAGAGCGATGGCCTTCAGGATCGTAGCACCGTCATTTGTCACGAGGATCTCACCGGTCGACCTGGATAGCTATTAGTGACATGCCCACCATAACAGCCCCGCATCTCCGAATCCAGTCCCACGTACGCTGACTGGAGGATCTTGTCCATTCCCTTAGGACCCAAAGTGCTCTTCACCAGGTCACCGACGGCGATGGCGCCAACGAAGGCGGAGAGACGGGCATTCTCTCCCTTCTCTTCGATGACATCGTCCGCAAAGATCTGCGTAGGATTGGCAGACGCCTAGGAGCGGTCAGCATGAGAGAGAATCAAAAATTAAAAAGTGAAAAGTGACCGCATGATTAACTGACCATTATGGATAGTAATTAATGTGAAAGAAGGCTACCGTCAAGGGGGAGACTGGCAGCACGTTCAGGGGAAGTGGATGGGGGGAAATTTGGCGGACAGTTCAATAATGATCGAATACTGCGGGACGTCCAGAAAAGTTCGCGATGTGGCCCGAGCTTAAAAGCTGCCGCAGACCGCCTGCAACTGCTTCCCTCCTCCAACCAGCATTCCCTCCCATTCCTTTCCACAACTCTCTCAATTCATATTTAATTCTCTCGGAATGGCGGCAGAAGACGAGAAGTCGCAGCTTTATCCAATAAAAGACCGCACTCTGCGGTGGACGGCAATGAGGATGACGGTGCGCTCACCCTCGAATTGAGAACCCAACGAGTACAAGATACTAATCGTAACTGACTCCAGGTGACGACTCTTCCTCCGACGATGACTTCGGTCCAGCTCTCCCGTCCGCAGATGCGCCGAAGAAGAAGCGGCGCAAGCTCCCCTTCGAGAAAGTCTACGTGAATGCGCTGCCCGCATCGCCGCGGTACTCCAAGTCGCTCATGCACAAGGATCAATTGTCCTTTGTGACAATAACACCGCACACGGACTTTCTCATTACGTCGTCTATTGATGGTTTTGTGAAGTTCTGGAAGAAGATGGCGGTTAGTGTTGAGTTCGTGAAGGAGTTCCGTGCCCATAATGGCGAAGTGAGGGGCGTCAGTGTCAGCGCGGACGGTAGGAGCTTTGCGACAATTGGGGCCGACAAAACAGTGAAGCTGTTTGATGTCATTACATTCGGTATGTCAATACCGAGTATCAGACGGTAGCTACAGCGAACTAACTACCGGATGCAGACTTGCTCTCCATGCTCACACTCGAGTTCACCCCCCGCTGTGTCTGCTGGGTCCATCGCCGAGGCGCCTCATTACCACTGCTGGCAGTGACCGACGAAGGCAGCAGCACGATCCAAATATTCGACGGCCGTGGCGAGAACCCCAACCCCCTCCACACCGTGAAGTCCATCCATCGGAACCCGGTAGCTGCAATCGCCTTCAACGATGCGTATGACTGCGTCATCTCCGCCGACGAGTCCGGCATGATCGAGTACTGGCGAGCGGGGGATTTCTCCTTCGAAAAGCCCGACAACGTCTTCGAACTAAAGTCATCCACCAACCTCTTCGAATTCAAAAAGTCCAAATCCACCCCAACATCCCTAACAATCTCCCCCTCCGGCGAACAATTCGCCGCCTTCTCCTTCCCAGATCGCCAGGTCCGAGTCTTCGACTTCGCCACGGGCAAGCTCTACCGCAAATACGACGAATCCCTCTCCACAATAACAGACATGCAACAGGCCGGCACAGCAATCCACCAACTGGACGAGCTCGAATTCGGGCGCCGCCTCGCCGTCGAACGCGAGCTCGAAAACCCCATCACCCAACCCAAAATCAACGTCATCTTCGACGAATCCGGCCACTTCATCCTTTACGGCTCCCTCTACGGCACAAAATGCATAAACACCTACACCAACCGCGTCGTGCGCGTCTACGGCAAAGACGAGCCCTTCCGCTCCCTCAACCTAGCAATGTACCAAGGCCAACCGCAAAAGAAAGGCCTCGTAACGGTCTCCATGGCCGCAAGCTCCAACCCCCTCCTCCAAGAAGCCGAAGAGCGCGACCCCATCCTCGTCAGCACAGGCTTCGCCAAAGTGCGCTTCTACCTCTTCACCAACGAAACCGAGATCTCCAAATCCTCTCGCGACATCCAGAACGAGAAACCCACCCAGACAACCACCGGCCGCGAATCCGCCGAGAAGAAAGCAAACGAGCTCGGCACCTCCGCCATCCTGCACACCACCATGGGCGATATCCATCTCCGACTGTTCCCGTCCGCTGCGCCCAAGGCTGTCGAGAACTTCGTCACCCATTCCCGCAACGGCTACTATAATAATACCATTTTCCACCGTGTGATCCGCAAGTTCATGATCCAGGGTGGAGACCCGTTGGGCGACGGGACCGGCGGCGAGTCGATCTGGGGCGGCGAGTTCGAGGACGAGTTCTCCAGTTTGAAGCACGATAAGCCGTATACTTTGTCCATGGCTAATGCTGGCCCGAATACCAATGGGAGTCAGTTCTTTATTACGACGGAGAAGACGCCGTGGCTGGATAACAAGCATACTGTTTTCGGGCGAGCTGTGCAGGGGTTAGATGTCGTGCATAAGATCGAGAATACGAAGACGTTTAAGGAGAAGCCTGAGCAGGATATCAAGATTGTGAGTATCACTGTGTCTTGATTTTGGGGGTTTTGTTGCTTTGCCATGGTAGCGCGGTATTGTTTTCTTTCTTTGTTTCAAGAAATTATATATCTCAGATATACTTATGAGACCGGTTGTTCGAACCATGTAAGATATGTTCATGATCTAGCACAATTACATTAAGGTCCTGTACT
>NW_015378146.1:0-90264 GCF_001204775.2 Aspergillus nomiae NRRL 13137 | reverse complement strand
ACACACACACACACACACACACACACACACACACACACACACACACACAGGTGCCCAGATAATAATAATAGAAGAAACAACAAAAAGCAATAATAAAAAAAATAGTAAAGCATAAAACTAAAATCATAAAATCAAAATACAACGCACAACACCCCTTTGCATGACGATCACGCTTCGACCGAACAAAAGCGGTCAGCCAGAACGTATAGAATCCGGGGAACAAGCAACGTTGACATCATGCCCGTCGGCTATTCAAGGCCCAGAAGGAAACTTATGGGGACATAGTCGTCTGGAATGGGTGGGTACCTTAGTATTTTGGAATTACTTCCGGGATGGGCATTTCCGATTCATCCCGACGGTCTTTGTTGTGCCAAGCTCTTACTCTCCCTATTTCAGCGTTAGGGATTGTTGTCTATCTGCTGTGTACTCTCTGTACTTCGGATATACTATGGAGTTAGTAGGTGATGTTCTTACCCGTCTATCGCAATGTTCCATAGTACTAGTAGTACTTGCTTGGAGACAGATCGACGCCAATGACCAATCGGAATCACGAGGGTTCAATGGCAAGTGGAGTCCCAAACCTTTTACATCCGGACTCCGTACACAGTACAACTGTTGAAGCGGGAATTGAACGGCCATCACGATTCCGATCCTTGAAGTAGAGGAGACATTGTATCAGAATTTTACCTGAAAAGAATTAAGTACTATTCCTACTTATCCTGAACAAACCGAATGACCAATTCAAAAATCACTAAAGAATATACTGTCGCGGATAGTATGGTATTACATTATTCAAGTAAACAAAGACCCCCCAACCCTCTCCGACAGTCTGACCCATGGTATCACAAATCCTCCGGTCTCGCGTTTCTTCCCTCCTTCAGTTCTTCTGTTCAATCAGCATAAACATTGTTCTTCATCCGTGAATAGTAAGGGAGTCATGACATCATCAGCTGGACTCGAGGCATCAACGGCCAAAATGAGCATCTGGATACAATCTTCTTGTCGGGTAGGTGCCTTTGGAGGGTTTGAATTAAGTGTAGTTAGCATCACATGGGTGGTAACATGAACAGAGATGAAATCACGGCAAAACGAGAACATCACATCAAGCGGGACTTCAATCCGGAGTATCACAAGGATGAAAAGACGAGGACTCGGCAAAAACCATCAACATATCATATACCGACGTTGATGCTCGTGGTGGCAACCAGCCCCATTAGACGCTGACAGGCTCGCGTTCTTCTTCGCGACCCCGAGCCTCTCCGTCCACAGTGCTGGCGACTTCCTCACCGTCTTCAACATAGGTTGGGTGCTGATCAGCAGCAACCCACGAGTCCCGATCACCCGTCATGGGTTGGTCCTGAGTAGAAAGGTCGACGCCATCGCGGTTCTTGCCGATAGCCTCCCGGCGACGTTGAGATAGGGTGCGCGTGCGCTGTGACACGTCGGACTTGACGGCGGCCTTGGAGGTAACCCAGTTGGCGAGTGCTGCTTCGCAATCCTGGATGATAGCCTTGCTGGCATCGTATCCATCGTACGAGGCGCGAGTTTCACCGGGGGTGACTGGAGTGTCATCGACGAGATCCAGAAGATGCTTGCCGTAGCCGGCGATGATGGCCACCTTCTCGCAGTGTTCCCGGAGTGCATCAAACTGGTACTGGAAAGCTGCCTTGAGCTTCTCGCGAGTGATATTGGAAAGCTGAGCCTCGGCCACGAGGGACTCGGCTTCTGCGCGAACGAGCTCTTGCTCGAGAACAACAATCCGAGGAGAGTTCGGGTCCTTGTACTTGAGCTTGGCGATCTCATCAGTGATCTTCTGCTTGCCTATATAGTTCGTCGTCAGGATCACTCTAAGGTATGGTACTTGAGCAACGAAGGTCAACTTACGGTCTCGGCTGGGCTGAACGGAAGCCTCGATGTTGCGAATGCTCTTAATAGTGACACGGTACTGATCATAACGGTCGACATAGAGATCTTCCAGCTCTCCAATTTCATAGAGCAACACGCCGATCTTGTCCGTGACGTCGGACACATCCTCATCACAGTTTTCACCCCAGATGGACAATTGTTGCTGTGATCATGTTAGTCACCATTCTCATGATTCGTGTGCAAAAATATCCCACGTACGGCAGTCTCCATGCGCTCCTTGGCTACCATTTCCATGCTACGCATGACATTCTTCTCCATCTTCACGAGCTGGGAGAGCTTTCTTGCAAGATCGGGTCCGAATGCGCCGGCGGCATTCTTGCGGAAGGCATGGCCTGGGCCAGTAGGCATTGTCAGCACCATTTGCGCAGCAGCTTCAATCGCTGCAGGGGGAGCTGCTCGCAAGGAGAAACTTTCATCTGCTGCGAGACAGCCGAAGGAGACCAAACACACTCACCGAAGCCGCCTTTCCCAATCCATCGGTTTGTCTTGGTCGTGGACACCGGCGGAGGCGGATTCTCAATCTGCGATGCGGTGGGCATGCGCGATTGGCGCATAGAATAGGTGCGATGCATAGCTACGGTTTGTATGGAAAGCTAGATGCAAGCGAGCGAGATAAAAGGATACAGAGAAATCCGAAAAAAAAAAATGTTTGGGAGAAATCGTCTGAAAATGGACGAAGTGGTTTCTTTGAAGGTTCGCTTTGCGCAGGAGTGACGTGTACTGGTGGAAGCAACGGGATGCGACGGAAGGGCGACGAGAGCACGAGGGGAAGGAACTGCAACCGAACCGACTTAGTGAGCGGACGGTATGGAATGGCGAAAATCGTATAGCTTGGAAAAATGACCCAGGGAACGGTAGAGGGTACTGTTGTCTTTTTTTGTTTTTCCTGGTTGAACCTCTTTTCCTGCCTTCGTTTCCCCCTTGAACCAAATGAAAAGAGAGCAGTGGATTTGGACGTTGCAACAGGAGAACCGCCGGTGACGTCGAGACTACTCGGGAGGCTAACCCGATTCGGAGATCACGTTAGGCAGTGATGAACAATCAGTTGACGAGCGTTTTCTCGATTGACAAATGATTTTCTAGGGACTCATGAACAAGCTGTTGCGGAAGATCGTCTTCTGCACAGGGGGAAGGAATCTGCGGGGGAGGTAAAAGAATATTATAAGCTTGGGAGCAAAGCTGCTCGAGCTGTTTTAATGATCATCAAGAGCTAAGCCGTGATCTGCGACGTCATTGCGACCCAAACATTCCTTCCATGTCACTGATGTCATCGATTCCCGTCTCCGACAAACTTTTTTCTGCTGTTTCCAACGTTGACGAGACGAAAATCTCAAAAGGATGTCATCACACACTTGAGGTTACCTTGTCCATGACCCTCCTTCAAAGATTTTTTTTTTTGGTTCATAAACAAGGAGATCGATCGTTGTTCCAATTCAACCATATCATAGCGTTTCACCCGACATGACCACCACGCATGATATGTGATATGCGACTAGTATATAAGGTTAATTCTAATTCCAGATCCAGGTCAAATGATCGGCTATCTCCACATTAGGGATCGTCGTCAGATCGCATCCCGAGCTATTGGCTCCAAAGCAACATTATGTGGCTATGACTAACTGTGGGGTTGTGCGCCATCTAACTACGTATAGTCTATTCGAGCTTCTATTACATAACAATCTGGGAAGGAAGAGAGAAAAGACAAAAACTAAGAGCGAGATAGCCTTAGTCACTTCTTTGTAATAGTTCGTCGGGTCCTTCGTTTCTTCCCGGTGACATCGTCACCACTCACACTATCCTTAGTTTGTGCACTCCGTTTAGTGCCCGTACTTTTCTCCCCTTGTGGAGGTTGGGAGGAGCCAGTGCTTTCCGAATGCTCCACCGAGTTGGTCTCAGCTCCGGTACTTTGCTTAGATCGGACTGTCTCGCTCCCGGCTTCCTGTCGAAGTCGGTTGAATGCTTTTTCCATTCGGCTCTGGCCTCCGCTGCGGACGCGCGGTGCAAAAGCACCGGCCCCTTGCGGCCCCTGGAAAAAAGCCGTGATGTTAGACTGCGTGCCTTCTTGTTCTCTGCGGTTCATGTCACGGATAACTGGCACCAGGACCTCATCGGTCCGTTCCTGACTCCATCCGATCGTCGCCATCAGAAAATTACGCAGACCATGTAAATCGGGAACTCCCCATTGGAAGGCAGATGGATCCGAGTCGACTTCGGGTTCGAGATATGCCACATCAACCTGGCCATTCGGGAAAGAAGGTGACAGGAAGATTTTCGAAGCCTGCTTCCTAAACTTCTTGTAAAAAGCTGCATGCTCCCCGTCGGATAAGTTCATTCCCATTTGAACTTGGGTCCACCAATCGCGGAACTCCTCCAGGCTAGAAAACTCAGTGAGAATTTCCAGCGCTGTAACAGGTCCAATGCCGGGTATACCTTCGGTATAATCACTGCCAAGTAAATGGGCAAAGCTGATAAGTTTCCTTCGATGGAGGGCGTATTCTTTCTCCAGATCAGAAGTAAGATAGCATTCGACAAATTTGCCCTGGTTGAACATGTTCTTATAGACACGTGTACCTCCAAACAAGAAGATATCGCTATCATCAGTGATAATGCCGTCGACGAGGCCCAATGCTACCAGCTCTGCACATTGAGCCTCAGCCTCCATTGGCGCGGTAATGTATGGCAGGCCGAACAGCGTTAGGAGTTGCTGACACTCAGAGATCATGATTTGAGACACTTCATCGGCGTCTCTGCGATCCTTTCTTTGTTGGTACCGCAGTTGTTTGAGCTCCTGCTCGTAATCAAATGTATTCTCGG
Organism: Aspergillus nomiae NRRL 13137; assembly: GCF_001204775.2. NCBI lineage: Eukaryota > Fungi > Ascomycota > Eurotiomycetes > Eurotiales > Aspergillaceae > Aspergillus > Aspergillus nomiae. The sequence continues at coordinate 85,524 of NW_015378146.1, read as the reverse complement.
TGTGCGACGTAGAGTTCAATGTAGCCGCGAATCGGACGTGCTCTTCACCTTCGGCTGCAAGCTGTCGCATTAATTCCTCATCTTCTGGATCTGAAAACCCATCATCTTCCCCGATGATACCTTCAAGCTCATCAACTCGATGGCTTTGTGATTCCATCTCAGGAACAACAGTATCGGTTATCGCCTCTTTTGGGTGTAGTTCAACATCTTCAAACTCGGGAGATGGCGACGGTTGAGTACGCAACAGGTCTGCCTGCTCATCCCTACTAGGTTCTATATCATGGGAAGTAAATGGTCCATGGGCAGCCTCTGCAATAGAAACTCGTCCGGAGATGTCGGTTGCTTCAGTAGCTGCCGGAGGAATCTCACGGAATGCAGTCGTAGTATCCTTTGTCGGAGTCTCTGTCTTGTCCAGCGTTTGTGTAGCCCGAGGCTGTTTGCACTCAGAGTTCGCTTCCAAGTCAACCACCTCATTTGTGCTAGGAAGCATATCAACGTCAATGACTTTTGGGGTTTGATGATTTTTCAGAAAAACATGGTCTGGGGTTATGGTACTAGTACTATCCCGATGAGTTTCCAATGGGTTAGCACCTGCATCAGTATCGGCAATAAACTCGGCAGTCGAGCTCCCTCCAGAAAACCAAGGTGGTAACGGTTGTTCAGCTTTTGTCTTCTTTGCTGGTTCTTTTTCGAAGCCACCAGCATGCTGATCGAGCTCTTCATATTGGGGCTTTTTCGTTTTGAAGGGCTTGTCAAGCTTGATAGACTCAAAAGGAAGAGGCCCATCAAAAGGATTATTCGAGATTGGGTCTTTCTTCGCCATTTTCGACTGCGCTAGGGCAGTTGCAAAGTCTAAGCCATCGTCATCGCTGTCGGGACTGAAACTTGGTATCGTTTCTTTGAGCGGAGCTAGAGGAGCACTGCTACGGTTGATCGAGATGTCTGGCATGTCGCTATCATGTTGATCTAGAGGAGACGTGGGTCTCAACGACATTTCTATCGCTTTTTGAAGATCTTCATCTTGATTCTCTCCATCCATCTCAAATATATCGTCAATAGCACGACGTTCGCGGTGGTGTAGTCTTTCGTGTCCATCCTCCTGCACGAAAAGAGAGTCATCTTCATGGCTCTGTGGCAGACCTGGAGTGGCCCTTCGCTCGGTATTCTCCTGCACCTGCTGTCTGATCGAAGCATCGAAGATGCCTTCCCGAAGGAACTCAAGTTTGGGAAGACGGTTGAGGCCTTCTATGGGCACATCCTCAAAGCCCCCATCATCTTCCGAATCTTCATCCTTCTCCGGAAGAATTTCTTGCTTGCCATACTGGTCGACATCGATAGGTTTGTGCTCCCGCCCTTCATCCTTATTTCCTACGACACCCAGGGCCCAACCACCTTCCACGGCGTTATCCTTGACCAACACGTACTCCTTACCGCGCTCTCCAGCAATCCGCTGGCCCGAATTATAAAAAGCATCTTCACCATTCATGCCGTTTATATTCATCAGACGTTGAGTAAGGTCATTCCTTTCTTTTACCCTCTCAATTTGAAATTTTGAGAAGGCCATACGATCTGGAAACATGTTTTCCAGCTGTTCCTTAGAATAACCCATGCGCAGTCGACTTCGTAGTCGTGCGGCATTTAGGATATTATATCGATCCGTGGCAGGAAGGCTCATGAAAAATGGGCTGTCGAAATCGATCTTGGAGAAATCGTATAGGTTGATGTCTTCACCTCTGTAGAACTGTTTCGCATATTCCTCAAGTTCTTCACGAGACATAATCCGCGGATCGTTCGGAGCTCCCATCTCTTCCAGTGAGACATGCAACTCCGGGAGATGGTAAGCATCCTTTTTCCTGAATGACCGAGCTTGGTGCTTCTCTTTCTCGGTCATACCAGCATCTTCGACATATACCGGATTATCTGGGACTTCCTCTTGCTCTCTGGGCGCACCATCTCTGCGTCTGGCTGCCTCTTCCTCCGCAGACCTTTGCAACTGTACGGCAAGCAGCTTCCCGGCGGTTCGTACGGCATCCTCTCTGCGACCCTCCCGTCTCTTCTTCCTGCCAGCTATCGTTTGTCTTTTAAGAATCGGCGCACCACCATCAAAGACGAAAACTGGCTTTATTCCGAAGTAAAGCAGCTTGCAGATGCGACGGAAGAAGCCAACGACATGAGAGTTACGAAGAGCATTCCCTTCTTTATCACGTACAGCTTTCAAGAACTGATATATCCAGATCGAAGCATCAACCGCTAAGCGTTTCTTATTCAGTGCCTCTAATTTTATGGGCCGCGCACAAGGTTGCAAAACGGTCCAAAGCCCATGGACACCCATGCTGACTTAGGAATGGCGGATCTAAGGTTGCGTCATAGTAGTACCTCGACGACATGGCCTTGTGCCACACTCATAGACCAGACCGTAAACAGTATACGCGGTCTCAAGGGCTAAGGAAAGTCAAGAGCCTAACCGGTGAGACAATGATAAGTAAACTCCCTTGGCTCGTGTCGCCACTGCGTCGACACGAGAACCGCGATATCACGTGCCCAATTATGCCTCTTCTGGAAAGTTGCCTAAGGCGAGTGCATTACATAATCCGTCTCGCTATCGATAGAAATTCTGGGAATTTTGGAAATGATAATCGAGGCATGTGGGGAAATTTAAATGCTGCTGTACAATTTTGAGCATCAGGAAACATTTCATTCAAAAACTCACGGCCTTGCAAACTAATGTCTTGTTCCTTGCCTCAATGCATCCACCGCTCGAGGTTGGTGATCGATATTCAATACCGCACAATGCAACCGCTAATCCCACCCTTAGCACATAGATGTCTGCCTCCCTGTAACTGCACTGAAAGCACTTAATTTGGGAGATGCAAGACTTATTTTGCAAGGACAAGGGCCGTACTCTCGCCTAATTGATGATGGGAGTGGCAAAATATTGGCCGAATTAAAGACCTTCAAACGAAACAACGTTCATGGGTTCATAGTTCTGGATCAGAAAGACGAGAAAACAGGTAATTCATACGTGCAATTTCTAGCCTGGGGAGGTGAATCGTTGAGAATTATCGACTTGTATTTTGCTAGAAGTGAGGCTGCTGAAAGCCCTGAGGTGTCCTTGACTCCAGTCAGTGCGGAATATCTAGCACCAGATTGGATTCTGGCTGGGTGTGCGCCTGACTCCATAAATGGAGTGGATAGAGCTTACGTGCTGACTGCCCATAATAGTCTCCTTGGGCTTTATGTGGTGCATGGAAGCTCGCCGACATATCCAAAATCGATTCATCTTCAGCAGCTCGTTGCTGGAGTCAAGTCTATCCTCTACTCAGCTGAAACTATATCATATTCGGCGTCGCGCGTGCTGATTGCTGCTGGAACCGTCTTTGGTGAGGTGATAGTCTGGTCTTGCTTTCTAGACGAAAGTGTGCATCTTAGACCCAGTGCTGTTGGCTCCATCCATCATTTCTTCACAGGCCATGAGGGATCTGTTTTTGGGGTTCGGATATCTCCTGCAATTGCCTCTTTACCTGGTCGCCCCAATGGACGGCTCCTGGCGAGTTGTAGCGATGACAGAACAGTCAGGATATGGGATATCTCAGACTGTGAGCATGCGTCCCCTAACGATCCTTCAGCCTATTCGACGGATGGTTTTGAACTTCGAAGCACCGGCTTTGGTGGAGCAGCTATTGGCGATGGCCTCGGCTCGGAATCCTGTGTGGCGAGCGCCTTTGGCCATAAAGCTCGGATATGGAGTGTGCATTTCTTGCCTACAGGAGCTGAAGATCGGCCCAGTATGAGCCTGCTCTCACGTGGCGAGGATGCAACTTGTATAGTTTGGAATCTCAGTTGGGAGCCATCTTCATCCCCGAGGCCGAAGTTTAGTTTAGGCCAAATCTCTTCCTGGCATAACCATACCGGAAAGCATATCTGGTCCCTATGCATGCGCAGCACTGCTAAGGATACAACGGTGTATACTGGTGGTGCCGATGGTGCTGTAAAAAGTTTCAAGGTAGAGGCGGATGCGGAATGTGGACTTGTTTTGCCGAACAGAAACAACAGCATTACTGCCTCGGCTGGTCCTGGAATGTCTCAATCTAGGGTCGATAAATCAGTTAGGGCGTTCACCTTTGTTACACCAGAGCATTTCCTAACTACCACTATACGTGGCGAGGTGCAGGTCTGTTGGATCAGCGCGGAGGCTTCGACTGAAAGCATCATTCTCAAGGAAACACTGTTCCTTGAAGAAGATCTCTCATCTTATTGTGCTATAACTTCCCTACCACAGTGTGGCATTGCGCTTTTGGGCAATTCACAAGGATTAATCCGACTTTACAATCACAACACCAGATCACTGCTCAGAATTGTCGAAAGTGGCCCAAGGCCATTGGTGCTATTTGCCCTTGATTATAAACGTGGTGCTTCCGATTCGCATGAGACCCTGTTCTTCATCTCATCCCACCATGAACAAGGCCATTTGAGTCTAGTCAAGATATCACTATCAGAAGGCGAGGTATCGCAAATGGAGACCATAACTTTAGCTCTTCCTCACAGTTTTGGAGTAACTTGCGCATCCTTGATTTGTGGCAACCAATATGTGGCTCTAGGAAACACCCACGGTTCCCTTGTCTTATATCGCGTTGCGAACACGATGCCTATTCAGCAACCCATCTGGAATCGTAAGATACACTCTCGGGAGGGTATCAGTTGTATATCGTCGTTTTCATCGCTTTATGGAGAAAACAGCCCTTCCCTGAATTATTTCTTGACTTGTGGTCGATCTGGAGTCTACTGTGTCCACGAGGTGGAGGCCGAGGAAGATCCACAAAACTTGCCTACAGTTCGGACGATCCATCGCTCCAATGCTACTCGGACCATTGAAATAGAGGGTGCTTACATTGACAGACAATCCAAGGATCTTATGCTGTATGGGTTTCATGGGAAAGAGTTCGTTCTGTGGAACGAGACCACACAATCCGAAATTGTCAGACGCTTATGTGGTGGTGCGCATCGGAGATGGGCCTTCCAACCTAACCCGGATGAGCCTGGGTCCGGCATGTTTATATGGCTCCAAAAGAACCTCAATGTTCTTCAGACTCGGGGTGATGCTAACCGTACTTTGCGTGCGGGAGCACATGGAAGAGAGATCAAGGCCATGGATGTAGCTCACACGGCAGACGGCCCTCTCTTTGCAACTGGGGCGGAAGATACTATCGTGCGTATATTTGCACCGACAGAGCCAAACGAAGAAAAGCTGTGGGGCTCCTTTAAGTGTCTGCGGGTCTTGAAAAAGCATCAGGTCGGACTGCAGCAAGTTCGCTGGTCAAAGAAGGGAAACTATCTCTTTACAAGTGGCGGGAGCGAAGAATTCATCGTTTGGCAGATTCGATCGATTCCCTTGTTTGGGCTTGCGACAAATGCAGTAGCCTCAGTCAGGGATGATCCGTTCTCTGATCTTCGAGTGACCAGTTTTGATGTGTTGCAGGTGGATGAGAATAGCTCGGATGGCAGCTTCCTGTTCTGCCTAGTATATTCTAACTCCACACTGAAGGTAAAAGAATTGGTGGCCATTTCTCTCTTCTGCCAAGCTAAACTTTTGTAGATATTCCACTATTCTTCGACGGTCGATGGTGGCAACTTCACCTTACTGGCCGAGGGCACATATACAAGCAATTGCCTCACCGAAGCATGCTTCCTACTGCGCGACTCCACCCTGAGCTTGCTGACGGCATCTACAGATGGATATTTCACATTCTGGAACTTAACCTCGGTCTTGGAGCCGTACTACACTATCTCTTCGGCTCTTCGCCTGAAACAGCCCATCGGCACGTTTCCAATTACGCCGGGGAATATCTCATGCGAATACAGATACCAGACTCATTCGAACAGTATCAAATGCCTGGAGCTTGCTCATATATCGGATGCAGTTTCTCTTGTCGTTGCTGCCGGTGACGACAACGCACTAACACTCTCCCTTCTGAACACAAACTTCACGAGCACTGAAGCTGGCGATGCTACCACAATCACAATCCCCGACGCCCATGCAGCATGTATCACAACAGGCAAGATACTCAAGCAACGCCAATGTCCGGACATGGGAACAATGCAGGCCGTCATTGCTACTTCCGGTAATGACCATCGGGTCAAGATCTGGTGCGCCGAGGTAGATGCTAAGAAGATTGGAGCGGACGCAATACAAGTGCAAATGATAGCAGATAGATACAGCTCCGTAGCCGACATATCATCTCTGGGTCTCATTTGCGAGGCGTCGGGAGAGACCAAGCTTCTTGTCTGTGGTGTTGGCATGGAAATGATGGGCATCCAACTACCTTAACTTGTGCAACCTTGGTTACGATGTGATGTTTGCATGGATTGGATACAGAAAATATAGAGTTTCAGTATATATCAAGGCAGTTCTCTAACCTAGTATACTACTAATCTAGGATAACATCAGTGTATAAGCAGAATATGTCCTGTGAATGTAGGTGATAACCTGGGTGAGTATGCCGAGAACACATTCATGTCGCCGCAGCGATATGGTTACAGACATGCAGGCATGTGCTAAACTCCCTACCAAACTCATCTCACACCTTACCAATTTGCAATCCAGTTCACATCAAGATGCAGTTCTTCAGTCTGAAGGAGAGATACCATGCGGTACGCATGACGCTCATCACACGTTGGCGTGTATGTAAACAAGCATGCCGCCAGATATTCAGACAAGATAGACCCTCAAACCCTACCATCTCTGTGGTGGGAATGGCAACACAATATGGTTCCACGCTCCTTCAGCGAGATTTCCTCCAGGAACTCTTATCTTGCCACTGTCGTCATTCTCCTGCGTAAGGCTAATATATGGTCACCCTCTCCTTTCTGTGGTCGCTGGCTAACTTGCTACCCAGGGCAGCGAAGACAATGAATCTCATCGAAGGATCTGGTGTCAGGCATTTGTGCAGCGTTCTTCCTGTGGATGATCCAATCTGGTTTCAGCAGACGTTACCCACCATCACAGATACCGATGCTCTCTTCAAGGAACACGCCATTTCGCTAGTTTCTCGTGCTGCAAAGAGTGCCATTGCAGAATGGGGCGGTTCCATGCAGGACATCACTCATATTGTAGCTGTGACCTGTACTAACACTGCAAACCCGGGTTTTGACATCACCATATGTAGTACACTTGGCCTTCGTCCCACAGTCCACCGCACTCTGTTGCATGGCCTCGGCTGCGCCGGTGGAGTTTCAGCCTTGCGCATTGCCCATGACCTTCTCGCCGGGGCGGCTCTTCAGGGGCTGCCGGCGCGAGCTCTTGTTGTCTCGTGCGACTTACCGACTCTTTTTGCCCGTGCAGAGCTCCACCGTATCAACGTGGACCAGGAAGTGGGATTTGGACTGGGCCGATTCAGCGACGGCGCGTCTGCCTTAGTGCTCACCAACTGGATACGCACCCAAGTACTCGAAAGAGCCCCCATCTGGAATTTACTCGGGTTCCGAAGCGTGATCATCAATGAGTCTGAGGGATACAGTGAGCTGAACGTTGGGCCTTTGGGTGAGTACATCTGTTCCTCCACTGTAATACCTAGTCTCCAATGATCTCGCGGTTTTGCCTAATGAACTTCTCATCACCAAGGATTCAAACCGAATATTTCGACTTTTATCCCCAGACTCGTCTCGACGGAGTTATTTTCCAATTTCACGGCACTCGTCAACTCCGTTCCAAGCCTTCACACTGATCCCGCTCGTGAGTTGCCGAACTCCTACAATTGGGCTTCAGATTTCCCCGGTCGTGCTTCCTTGAAGTATGCTCAAGGAGCATTGGATCTCCGGAAGTCCAATCTGTTCCATAGCCACGCAGTCTACAGGTCTAGGGGCAGTACGATATCCTCTTCTGTGCTGAACATACTCGATTTTATGAGGCACCAGGGCAATGGCACTGAGCATAGCGCAAACGGAAGAGACAGAGTCATCGCGTTGGCAATTGGACCGGGAGTTATCTTGGAGATGGCAGTTCTGCACAAAGCCTCCACAAAGAGCATGCGATATGCGGCACTTTGGTGCGAGTGATTACTACTTTAACTCGTGGAGCAAGCTTTGTGACTGCTGTTTTGTTGGATCTCGATTATGGCTTGTACTGATTTCGGGGCTATGTGTTGTACCAAGTTAGCTCTTTCAATGCAATCACATCCAACTGATGAACATTACCTATATTGTGCTAGTCTTGAAAGTAATAGTCTTTTCCCCGCACACAGGATATATTCAAAACGATTGACCGCGAACCGCCGCTATACCTCTGCAGCCAATACGCTATCGTGGTGGATGAAGGTTGATATAAAATGCCGTGACCAAAACAGCCTAGGGTCCGAACCCCACCGGCAGTTGAAACAACGTCTTAACAACTGCATCCATCAATTGCGATCTTCGCTCTCAATTTCCCCCCCGGGGGTAAAGAAAACACTGTTCTTCAACGCGCTGCGTCTCGGTGAAATTATTTCCGGCACCTAACGAGACCACACCTCCCAGCGAGACGTTCCGGGTAAATGGAGCTTTGGTCTCGGTCGCCGATGGACTCCACCTGGTAGTACTGAATGGATAATGACTTACCTCTCTTCAAACATGCATTCCTTAGTTATCATTGATCGAGCGCCCCCTGTGACGTTCTCGGTGGAGTGTATAAGTTAGGTTTGCCGGCCCGTGAGCATGCATGTCTATAAAAGCGTGGACGGAGACCCTACGCTCCTGCAAGAAGAAGAGCAGCTGTTTCCAATCAACTAGGCATCTTTGCGGACAGTATCTCTTTACCATACTAAACCGTATCTCCGCCATGAAGTTTCTCACCTCCTGGCTCATGGCCAGCGCCATCTCCACGGTTGCTGCGCGCCCGTGGCCGAGAGCTGTAAACACTACAAGTACTTACTTCTTTACATTGTATGGAGAAAATCTCCTCACGGGGCTATTCTAGACCACTAACTTGACACAAAGTGGCAACTCATACACGCAGACCGGCTTCAGCACCACTGGAGAACAACCCTCTCCTTCGAATCCCATGGGAAACCCCACCTTGGGTGAGTGTTGAAGCGTTGCCCCCGATGGTGGCATCCGTATTATTGACGTCAAGACCAGGAACCGGCACCACCACCGGGGGTGAAAACTGGGTTGGCTATCTGACGACGGCGGAGAATGCGTCCCTCGTCCTCTCGTACAATCTAGCCGTGGGCGGTGCGAGCATTGATAATTCACTCGTTCAGGGATCCACAGACGTGGACCTTGCGTCCCAGGTCGACATCTTCGACCAAACATACAGCAACAAGCCGGCTTCTGCGCCCTGGTCGGCGGAGAATTCCGTGTTCGGGTTCTGGATTGGAATCAACGAGTATGTCCCGTGAACTCGTTTGAGAAAATAGGTCCCGTACTCACTGTTGGGCTTAGCATCGGCAATGCATTCTATAACACCGATGCCGACACGCTCACCCCGACGTTGATCGCACGGCTTGCTTCGCTGGTGGAGCGAATCTACAGCGCTGGAGGTCGCAAATTCCTTTTCCTCAATGTACCTCCTACGAGCCGAAGCCCCATGTTCATTAACCAGGGCGAGGCCACCGTTGAGCAGCATGCCGCTTATTTGGCCGTTTATAATAAGAATCTTGAGTCGATGGTGGAGGGGTTCAAAACCAACCATACAGACGTAAGTATAGTCGCGGTGTGTTAAGAGCATTTGGAGACTAACCGAGCCTGTTGCTAAAGGTTACTGTCGCACTCTACGATTCCTGGTCTTTCATGACGAAGATCCTTGATAGTCCCACTGACTACGGTTTCCCCGATGCTACTTGCATCAATGACGACGGTTCCTCCTGTATCTGGTGGAATGACTACCATCCTTCTGCGAAATATCATCAGCTCCAGGCGGAGGATATGAAGGCCGTTCTGCAACCTCTGGGGGCATGGTAGCTTAGGGGATGTCCACTGTACATAAGCTTATTGGTTTTGATTGGATGTGTAAATGAAAGTGTTTTGTTGGGCATCATTGCTGTTCGCGTAGTGTCTATCGCTGTGTTTCTACGTCTTGTCAACTGAGCATTGAGACAAGACCTTGATACTCTGGTTTAATTTAGAGTCACAGTACTTACACGTGTATGGCTTAGAAAAAACATACGATAGATCCTTGCATATTTTGGTTTCATGTCGGAAGCATCGTCACGATGCATATGACAGTAAATGCTACAAAGGACACGAAAACCTAGAAATATGCAAGCAAGCCTGAAGAGACCATACCCAGAAAGGCACGGACTGGCAAACACTACTGCATCTCCTCAGCTTTCTTAGGCTGTCGATCGCTGTCACGCGTACCTGAAGATTTCATCTCCGTGGCGTTTCATCCAAGGGCCAAGACGGCAAAAGGGAACCCTAAATAATTTCCAACTTTTGTCCCCGGATAATTCTGATACTCGTTGACTGATCTAGTCGCTGCTCTGCCACCCCACTCTTCAGATAATTGATTAAACGTGGGTCTTGTTTTCTCGACAACCGAGATGTTAATGGCTTTGCATTCCCCACGGGCCGAAACCCCGATATCCAGCGTGTTCGTTCCTGATCGGCATGTTTCAAGTCATGAATTCCACGAATCAGTTCATGCTATCCATGGTAAAAGGAAGAAGACCCGGCGCAAAGATGTTGTGAATTATTAACTTCTTCCGGAGCCGATTGAGAGGACTGATCGGACTTTTGTATATATAATCCAGTCAGTTCCCCGTCCATGAGGGATTGTTGCACAAGCAGTTGATCTGTTGTCGATCCTTCTATATTCTTCTCCTTTGTCCTCGTTTGTTGCATTCCGAGCTCTCGTTACGATGAAATTCCAGAACCTCTTCTTTGCTGCTGTAGCTGGCTCTGCGGTTGCTGCTCCTCTGGCTAAGGAGCAGAAGAAGAGGGATTCAGTTTTCCAATGTTCGTTAGACCCGTTTTCTCTTCGTTCCTCAGATTTTATTGTGAAATAACTGTGCTAACAAGCAATGCAGGGTTTGGCGCCAATGAGTCGGGAGCTGAATTCGGCGAGAACAACCTCCCTGGCGTATGGGTATGTGGCCTCGAGCAAATGATCACCATGCGCAATGAGATGTCTGTTCATCAACTGAGTGTAATTGCTACAGGGTACAGATTATATCTTCCCGGATGTCTCGGCCATTACCACCCTGATTGATAAGGGGATGAATATATTCCGTATTCAATTCAAGATGGAGAGGTTGGTTCCAGACTCGATGACGGGGGCATATGATGAGGCCTACCTGACGAACTTGACAACAGTAAGTGGCTGATCCGCCCAGAGAAAGATCTAAGGTGTTGACGAGACTTACAGGTGGTCAATGCCGTCACTGATGCGGGTGTGCATGCTATCCTGGATCCCCATAACTATGGCAGATTGTGAGTATCTCGAAGGCCACAAACTAGTGTATCGGAGAGAGTTAAAACATGGCAATGACGTCTAACTTGATCGTGACAGCAATGGCGAGATCATTTCCACTGCATCAGACTTCCAAACATTCTGGAAGAACCTGGCAGGACAGTTCAAGAGCAACTCTTTGGTTATCTTCGATACCAGTAAGTCGGCCCAATCGATTTCATTCCCAAGATCGCATTGAGCTGGATAATATTGATTCTAACACCAACTTGCAGACAATGAATACCATGACATGGACCAAGAGCTGGTTTTGAACCTCAACCAAGCCGCCATCGACGGGATCCGAGAGGCTGGCGCCACGGAGCAATATATCTTTGTTGAAGGTAACTCGTGGACCGGGGCCTGGACCTGGACCGATGTGAACGACAATATGAAGAACTTGGAGGATCCCCAGGACAAGATCGTCTACCAGATGCACCAGTATTTGGACTCGGATGGGTCAGGTACCTCCGAGGCCTGCGTGTCTGGTACGATTGGCCAGGAGCGCGTCACCAGCGCTACTCAGTGGCTCAAGGACAACAACAAGGTCGGTATCATCGGCGAGTTCGCCGGTGGAAACAACGACCAGTGCAAAACCGCCGTGAAGGGAATGCTGGATTATCTGGCGGAGAACACCGACGTGTGGAAGGGTGCGCTTTGGTGGGCCGCTGGTCCATGGTGGGGGGATTATATGTACAATCTGGAGCCTCCAAGTGGAGTTGCGTTCACGGGAATGATGGACGTTCTGCAAGCATACCTGGGATAGGAACACTGCGAAGGACAGGGTGTGAGATGATCTCAGGTTGTCATTCTTGCCATTCCGGTGCTGAGCACATTGCGGATAGTTCTATTTCAAAATATTCTAAATTTCACGGTCGGCAAAAGAAAACGGCAAAGTACGTCTGTACACGTAAATCAAGTTGTTGACGGTTCAAGCGATAGACTCGGGAATCCTTCTGACATGAATGGAATGACCCACCGATTCGTAGGGCATAGACCAAGAAGCACAGCCCCGGTCCGTGGATGGGTACGAGTCTAACCCTGTACAGTCATCTGGTGGCCAAGCGTGGATTAATAATGGGATTTTTTTTGTCAAGAGACACAGGAATCACTCCACTATGTCGGCAGTGTCGTTCAATTAAAGAGATGCCTAAAGGTTAACCGTTAGCTTGAACTCGCAAGTGCCTGGTCCTTGCATGCATCTATTGCTTACCTACAGATGCTGCTGACCAGTCTCTGACTGCGCGATCACCATGATGGTACTGGTCAAAAATGACGTGAATGAATCGTTCAGAACAAGTTCCATTGATGTATGGAATGAATTCCCCCGCCAAAATTTCACTTTGAGGCTGAAATGAGGTGCCTGATTGATCCAGTGGGAGAATTTTGTTGGATCCAGTGGAACGGGAAGGGATCCAATCTTTCTGCTTTCCCTGATCTGGTATGCCGTGGACTGCCTTAAGGCAGCAAGCAGATCTTTGAGAAAGGTACGGAGCACAGAGTACTCCGTCACAGTAGTAGTACTCAGTTTGTTTGTGGTATGGAACATGTCAAGCTGCCAAGCTTGAAATAAGGAAGCCTGCCTGCGCCTTCCACTAAGTAGTCTAGAAGGATGGTTATTTTAATACGAAGGCCGTGTTGTGGTCCACCATGCCTCAGATCAGTTTCAATTTGACAACTTTAATTCCGATTGTGGTTCTCTATTCTGATTCTGATTCTGAAGACTTCCGATCGTTCAAGCGGCAGATAGGGTACCAGATAGGGATAGTCTGCTTTTACAAGGGATCGACGACGACTTCCTAAGAAATCTCGTAATGCTAAGACGACGACGCGTAGGACTCCAGCCACTTATGACGTGGCGGTAGGGCTGCGGTGACCCCGCCACGAGGCTCGAGTGGCCCCGATCCGGTTTAGCGCCATACGACTGGTCCCGTTGGACTCGTATGGTAAATAAACCGTCCCGGAGTTGCGGTGGAAACCTCGCATGCATTTATAGAAACAAAGCGTGGCGTAGTCCTCCACCGGATCCCCTGATTGGCCTGACGATCCGCAACAAAATAAAAAATTAAAAAAAACTCACCTGCGCCTCCCCAGCAAAGGAAAGTTGATACTGGGGGACTGACGATCATCGGGCAGCCCATCTTAAAAACAACGCGATTCTCTCCCGTCTGACAACTTCCTGCCATCTTATTTTATCGATTCACTCAATTTACTCTCTTAACTACCCGTCCTTTACTCACGGTCGGTTTCTTTCATCTATCTATCTCTCTCCCTTACTGCCGTCACATCCACCGGAATCTTCGCCATACATCTACTTAGATTCACACATAGAACAACTTCCACATCAGCACCGTCATCATGGGTAAAGGCGGTCGGGTTTTGTGTATTATCACGCCGTATGCACTCACCATCGCTTCGTTGGTATGCCTCATCATCGTCGGGCTGGGCTGCACAAATTCTGGCTCAAGCACATTAAATGACCTCTACTTCTTCCGGGTAGGCTTATTTCCCGTCTCGTGCGATCGGGGAACCCCGACTAACAATATCTTCAGGCCGATCTACAAAACATGACAACAACCGCATCGAGCAAAAGTACAGTATCCCAAGCTCTCTCCGATGCCGGTGTGACCGTTTCAGATGGAGATATCTCCGCGGCCTTGGAACAGGTTCAGAAGCAGTTTGACCTTAAGGACTTTTACAACATTGGTCTGTGGGGCTACTGTGATGGAAACATCACCAACGACAAGTTCGAAGTTTCGGAGTGCTCGAAGCCTAAAGGAGAGTTCTGGTTCAACCCCATCGAAGTCTGGAACTTGGAGGAGACCGGCGTCGAGAATGGCCTCCCCAGTGGCCTGCGCAAGTCTTTGAACCTCTACAAGAACGTCTCCAAGTGGATGTTCATCGCCTATATCGTCGCCTTCGTCGCCACGGTTGTCGAATTAGTCGTCGGTGTCTTCGCTATCTGCAGTCGCTGGGGGAGCTGTGTCACCACGCTTGTCTCTGGCGTTGCTTTCCTCTTCACTGCCGCTGCCTCCGTCACCGCGACGGCCATGTTCGCCACCGTCACCGGCGCCTTCAACGAGAACCTGAAGGACTATGGTATGCACGGCAGCATGGGAAAGAACATCTATGTCACCACCTGGTTGGCTGTCGCTTTCTCCTTGGGAGCTGCTCTGTTCTGGATGCTCAGCAGCTGCTGCTGCTCCGGTCGCTCCCCCTACAACCACAAGAACACCCCCCGCGGTGTCACGGCCGAAAAGACCCCGTACACCTATGAGCCTCTCGGCCCTCAGGGCAATCAACAGGCCTCTCCCTACAATACCTCCTACCCGCCACCCCCTCCTCCTACTCAGAACCGGTCAAATGCCTATGAGCCCTTCCGCCACGTCTAAACGAAACCATACATGAGCCAACCCTTTTCAAAACAAGTCAATAAAGAAAATTCTTTCTAAAAAAATAACATGGTCATACAACTCGACCAATGACAAACTGATGATCCAATTGAGCTTTTATTGAAACATCTCAGCGAGGATCCTCATTTATGAACTTAATGCCAAGTTGCAGCATGGGCCGTTTGGGATTTGTATTGTACTTCTGTGTTTTATTATTCGGACTGGGTGGATAAATAATTCTCGCCTGTTTGCTTCGCTTGCTCTGGAATTTTACCATGGATATAGATTGATGTCAATGACATAGATACCCTCCTTCAATTTACCTTCTACTTTACATTGACATTATTCCTCACTGTGAGAAGTAACATTTTGAAATATGTCTCTAGATCTTGGAAATATCGCTTTCTGAAATGTGCTTTTGCACTCTCAATGAATTTGGATTGCATACATAGGAAGAGTATTCAGCAGTTGCTCAATGGTATAGCTTTCATTGTAAGTGTTCGATATCAGTTCGTGTTGGTACATAGAACGTAAAATATAAATACAGTCAAATCAACCCCCCCCCCCCAGTGAATATGCATCCCTCATATCACCCCGAATTAGCCATCGAGAAGCAAACGCTGATAACAAAGATATTGTCTAAAACATTAAGCCCGTCATAAGTGAAATGCAAAAGGTATTGACAAAATACATATTTCAACAAGATAAGGGTAAAGTCTGGCACGATGATTCAAAGAATTAGAGAAAGCACAGGTAGAGAGTACTCGGTGCTCAAAACAAACATCATTCTGAAGGTTTGGAATAATACGGCAGCTGAAGCACTCCCTTTTCATCTGTAGGGATGCGTGCCCAGTGGCGACGGAACTTGCGCTGAGAGAAGACATTCTGGTCTGCTTGAGCCCACTTTTTAAAGGGAGTGTCGGGGTCGTCGCACCAGCTAGGCTTTGTTGGGAAGAGATGTCGGAGGGAGAGAAACCAATTCTCGTTGGGACTCTCCGCTTCATTGGCTGCTTCTGATTCATTGTCTGAAAGGGGCGCCTCAAGCGCTGTGGAGGGTTCTTCGTCCCCTAGCTCAATACTGGCTGTTTCGTGCGTTTCATCCATAAACACGTCTTCCTCGCTATTGATTTCGCTTTCTGCGACGACGGACTCGTTGCCATCTAGGTTTCTCAATGTGCTCAGCTGAGCATTCATCTCGAAGCGCAACTGTTCATCAACTTCCGAGGCTTGTTCGTCGGCTTCTGAGCGCTGTTCGCCTGCCTCAGGTTGCTGCACCTCGGCTTCTGAACGTTGTTCGGCGGTCTCCCCAGTATGTTCTTCGACCTCTGGATGTTGACTATCGCCAGGCGAACGCACTTTATTCTTCGCATGTTGAGTGGGTGACGGCATCGTAAATGACATTCTATCAACATCCGTGTCGGATTGGGTACTCTGGGTTGGTGGTCCAAAGGAGTGCGCGTGGAAGTTCGAAAATTTATCCACAAGGCTGGTAGTAAATGAAGTATCTGCCCCATTTCGAAGGAGTAATAGACCCGCCGCCGCGTCAGATAGGTCTGAAGGGGTATCTTGTGCTGCAACCACTTTGATCCCTTCTGCGGTAAGACTTCGTTTCTTATGAGTCGGTTTGGAAAAGTGTGATGTGAAATAATCTTCATACCCTAGCGATTTCGTCTCCAAAGAAAGACATTGCTCCAGGTAATGCGGATATTCCTCCAAGTGCTTGATAACGAAATCGTCCCACAAGAAAGACCGCTGTAAGCTTCCTTTGTCTCGCACGGCTTGCAATATTGCACACAGCTTTCTGAAATGTGGGAAGTCTCCGACATAGCTTGGGTAATCATTTCGAAACTTCTCATGTATCCTTTGCGCCTCCAAGTGTTCTGCAGAGTGACGAATATAATCCTGGCGACGAGAAACGAGACCAGAAGCTGGTCTGGTTTCCCCTACAATGCCTGCATCTATATTCTCGTCCTGCGTGAATTTATGTCTTTTTGAAGAAGGTGCCTGTTCCTGTTCAACCTCAATGTTGGATGCAGGGCGCTTTAAAGATGATATTTCACTATGCCCATGCGTGTCACGTGCTAGATCCTGACTTGGTACTAACTCAGGCCCTTTCTCCTCGAACTCCATTGACGAGATCACTTCGTCATGAGATGAAAATGGCTTAGAGGAATCCAGAGATTCGAGTGTAGACCTAGGTATAAGAGCATTTGAGTCATGCTCTTTAGGTGCGGAAGAGTCGAAGACAAGGGCAGTGTGGGAGTTAGGAGTTGCATCTGGCATCGACCATTCACCGGTACTCATCTGTGTCCCGAGAACGCCAATATCATTAGTTTCACCAGCTTCATCGATCCTTGAGGCGTTTGTAGTCTGGGTGCCTTCTATATCATTGTCGTTAGTTGCGTATGTGTTGAAGATGCGTGATTGAGACGACGATTTGGCCACCTGGGATGATGACTGTTCTATGTCGTGCGATTCCAGACCGGCTTTATCCTTGTCCAGCCTCGCAGAACGTAGGTGTCTGAGATTAGCTAAAGGTGTTTCCAAAACTTGCACATGTCCTCGTGCGGGAAGCGAAGATCCGGAACTGACGATTCCTTGCTCCGACTGGTTGGTAAAGTTCGATTGTTGTGACCCACCAAGTGGACAAGGAACGGACGTATCCATGATTGAATCTTCGCTTTCTGCGTCAGATTCCTCTTGGATTTTGAGTCCAGCAGCCCTGGTATTGTTATGCACAGGTTTAGAGATATGTTCCTCGTTCGCACTGTTTTCAAACGGCGAATTCTTCATGGGTAGATCATTGCCCTCTTGGACTGCGGAAGTCGCTCGCCTGTCTCGCTGATTTTCGCGCACTGGCATCGAACCGGCTTCCTTTGGTTGCTTCTCTTCTCGTGTGCTGCTCGGTCTTGTAATACGTACGCCGTTGCGCTTCTTTATGGCCCCCGTCACAGGACTACTGTCTGCCGGTAGTTGTCGAGGACGGGAAACACGTTCAGGAGAGCTCTCAGACCATTCCGAGGTTACGGGTTCATCATCAGATTCTGCATTCGTTTGAGCTGTAGAGCAGTTGATATCTGGCGAAAGTTCACGAGACTCAGCCCGCTCGGTCTCGAAGCCCCCTAGCCCTTCCCGTCCACTTAAACGACTCCTCTGCAGCGCAATTTGATTCCACTGGGCTAAAAGTTCAGGTGGTACATGACCCTTGATGGAGTCCCCGTGATCGGGTGGTACCCATTGACGAGTGTGCTGTTCAAGTAATATGACTTGATTTCTGGGTATCCTAATGTCCCTAGGCTTGATACCAGTCATACCATACCAGGGGTCGGTGTGACTAGAGCTTGAATTCTCGGATGGATGCTTCGTTTCAGGTAGCTTTTGTTTTGGTGATGACCGTGACGATGTGATGTTTTCATGATCCTGTCCATGTTGTACATCTATCTTGCCTGTCTTTCCCCCATCGGTTTCCGTGGTTGGCAACTCATGACCTGCATCGTATCGTGCCTGGGAAGCTGTGTGACTATTATGCGGAGTAAGACGTATCAGTTCAGATTGAGAGTCTGACACAGATTCCTGAGCTCCTTCAACACGAGGAATATCACTGCAGCTTTTAGCATCTTCTGGGATATTTTCTCGTACCTCGGTCCTGTCAGGATATTCGTCGTTGACTGAAATGGCAACAGTTTCATGCTCTCTATTATCTGGCAACCCACTGTCGGCCGGCTTGGTATGAGATTCCAAGTATCCAAGTAGCGCATTCGAAACTGCTGGGCTGCGCCTAGTTTGAATTACGGGCGTTATGGACGGTACTCCCGAATCAACGAAGGATGTCTGAGCCTGGGACTGTAGAAACTGCTGTGAGACATGGTTTCCAGAGACGTCGTGAGTTTGAGATTTTGGAGAGTCATCCAAGGAATACGCCTTTGGCGAAGTCGCAGCCCGGTGGCTCTCCCGAGGCTTGATGGTTTCGAGAACTTTCTTCATAAAGCCTCGTATCCTTGCACTCTTCTTAATTGATTTGCCTTGTGGCGCGCCTTTGTACTTGCCCTTGTGCCACGCAATACGAAGATTCCTAACGTATAAATAAATTTTCGGAGCAGACATGGCATATTCGAGCACTATTTCATAGTCAAGTAGCTGGGCGAAATGATTTAGAGTCATGTCTCTGTTTAATGGACGCTGGCCCGTCTCCCTTCTGAGTGCCTCCAAAGACTCGTTTGCTAGCACTGCTTCGATCTGAGTTTTGAAGTCCGTTAATGTTGCCACACTCCTGCCCTCGCTTTGTTCCCACTAAAAACAATAGTGAGGTGGTTAGAATATAATATACCTTCAATGACTGGAAGCTTACATTGAGAACTATAGTGCACTGTGGAGAGTGATGGGCAAAACGAAGATTACTGCCATCGTCCACGAATTCCGAGCTGTCCATCTGCCCCTTGATGTAACGGGAAAGAAGGTCTTCAACCAGTGGCGTAACCCACGAATTCATTGAAGTCATTGTGTAGAAGCAGAAATTGCGTCAGAATAGAAAAGTGTCATGGTCTGGTATACAATAGTCCGGTATAACGCATGATTGTCAGTCAAAATGCGGGAGGGACTTTTCTTTTAGACAGGTTGATTAGATAGAGAGTGGCCATAATATACATCATAGTTCAGAGAACTGCATCATCCATCCCAAGTGCTATTCATTCTTAAAGCATAAGGGTGAATCGATATATAAGGCGATGTTACCTCATGGATACTAGTAGTGTCTTTGTTCTTTCCTCCTTTCGGACTCGACGCGGTTTTAGACGCGCCTCACCGCCCAGGGATCACACCAGCCACAGCTACCTGCTACGCCACCACCACCACGTCATTGGGCAGCATGTCACGGGCATTTTGGCGGGCATCGTGCATGGAAAAGAAAAGCATCGGTCAATCTGTGTCTCACCCCTCAAACGCATCTGTGCAAATCTTCATATCTCTTTTAAACTATAACTGATTGAAATCTGTGGTATATTCCTAAACCATGCGGAGCCAATCTTCCTATGCATGGATACGCTCAACACAGTCTCCAATCAGTTCCCTTCACGACCGATCGAGGTAGATGCGACGGACGTTTGCGATTATTTAATCTTTACTGAGCCAAAAGTGATTTGCCTACGACGTCTAGCCTTCGAAGCTCTGCATTTCTCATCCGTCTAGATACGGCAAAGCCTTGATGGCTTCACAGCAGTCTCAAGGGACGTCAAGTCCATCCGCATCATCGATCTTTCTTCCGCTAGGACGACGGGGCTCTCGGGCATCTTTATCAACACACGCCGAACGGAAGGGCCTAAACGCTGCACTAGACCAGATTCATACGGCAGCTTATCAGTCCGATTCTCTTACCACATTTAACGACTTTACCAATCCACCCGCTCCCACTTCTGCGACTGAAGAAAAAAGCTTCTCAGGCGAGCTACAAGGAGGCTTGAGTGGGTTATATAGTCGGTTTCGAACATCTGTGGGCGGGGTCAGGGACATTGTAAGCGGCGTGGGAAGATCGCTAGACAGATCCTCCACTGAGGACCATGGAATAAGAAGTCCTCCGTCGGAGCGCTCCGTCTCGAAATCTGCTCATGGCTCGACAGCTTCCATACCGGATTCTCAGCAGTACCTACCGGGTTCATCTCAGGGCTCAAGATTACACTCACCAACGTCTGTAACTCACCAATCTACGCAAGATGGCTTACCTCCACTACTGGCTGGGAAGGGTTCCAGGCTTTCGTCGAAAACTGCGAGTATATCCTCAAAGGCCTCAGTCTCACCCTCACCTGCAATGAAATCTCCTGTTGTGCCGTTGCCCAAAAGCACGACTAATTCAGTGGCTGTAGACCCGACAGTTACTGAGCTTCATGTCAACGCTATCAAGGAACCTCATAACTCGAGCAATAACTCCGTGAATCTCTCCTCTCACAGCTTTCAATCGATCGATTCAGTTAGCACAGACAAAGAAGATGGCCCTCTCACTGCGTCTATAAGCTCTTCAGGGTGGAGCCAACGAATATCACATTCCCCGGTCTTGCAGGCGAAGACCCAGCATTTCTCGCTTGAAGGCTCGGGCACTTCAGATGTTAGCAGGTCATCTACAACGAACAGTCAGGTCCCGGATAGTTTTAAGAGATCAGATAGCCAAGTCACTCATGAGTTAGATACATCAATGTCTGGTCCGGTGCGAAAAGCGAGGCATTCAGTCGAAGGAGTACACGATGGAAAAGAGAGAATCAGGTCGAATTCAGGGGCTTCGTTCAATCCAGATAAATCTGTTGCTGCTCCAGTTTCTGCAGCGAGTAATGTCTCTCAATTCCCCGGTAATACTGACAACTCGTTTCCCGATATTCAACCTCCATCTACTGCTGCGACACATATACCAGTGGTAGAGAGGGAGGGAGAATCCTCAAAGGCACTTGTCAAGAATAAACCCAAGGAAAGACTCGTTCTTCCAAGCTCGAGCCGCTTACCGGGATATGTGGTTTCTCAAGCCTCCCCAAGCGAGATATCGATGGGCTCTGCTGCTGTTACTCCGCTGGGCACAACGGTGGACTACGGCCCCAGTCAGGATGGCCGTAGCTGGCGTTCTCATGGGACTGGTGATGGTGTTATGTCTCAACTCCGGAGTAAACTGCTCAGTAAAGATTTTTGGATGAGAGATGAGAACGCAAAGGACTGCTTCCATTGCGGCGAGCCTTTCTCTACTTTTCGACGCAAGCACCACTGTCGGACCTGCGGCCAAATATTCGACTCAAAATGCACACTGCTAATCCCTGGAGACAGATTCGGCCAACCGGGCACTATACGTGTCTGCAAGCCGTGTGAAGCTATGATTAATGGGCATGATGATGATTCTTCGGAGTTCTCAGATAGCGAACAGAACCCAGTTGTGGTCAATCCTCGAGTCTCCGATCTGGGTTTGGGAAGTTACCCGCGTCCCACTGCCGACGACGATGACACGTCCTCTATAATCTCGCAATCGATAGATCATGTTATGAAAACACCAACAATGGCCATCCCGGCAACAAGACGGGCAGGTGAAGGCCATAATCGCCGGTCGGCTATCCTAGAGATCAGCCCAGATCGGCCATTAGCAAGGCCAACATCCTCAAGATCGCTCAAGTCATCTCTCAGTGGGAGGACTCATTCAATGGGTCATAAGCGCCACCACTCTCGTCAGCAGTTTATTCGAAACTTCAAGCCTTATCATGATGATCGAGCCCCCTTCCAGAGGCGGCATGTAGAGGACACTGCCCTTGAATCACGACTACCTGCATTCCACAAGGACAACATCATCGACCCAGATCTGGCACAGTACCTCTCTGATGATGCTTCGAGTGGCGACGAGCAGCCAAGCCTGCTATCAGCCGTATCAGAAGGGTCATTGTCTAAAAGCGGTGGTGACAATGAAAGAACAACGTTTGGAGGGTTTCTCGCTGCCATGAAAAAAGGCAGATCTGCATTTGGGGATAGGAGCATTGCAAACTACAGCCATGTCGGTCGCGAACCAGATGAGGGTAGCATCAGCAGCTCGAGAGCAGTAAACCTCCCTCGTCCTCGCCGGCGTAATCTTAGCGTTGCGAGCAGTGTTCACCAACGCCCCTCGCCCAGGGCGTCCAAAGACAGTGTTTTCAACCCACAAGACTCTTCAACTACTGCCCACGTATTCCCTACTGGGGCGAATACTAGCGGGTTTAAAATGACAAGAAGCTCGTCTATGAGAGGAGCTGGTGCCCCGCCGGTAGAATTGAACAAGGCTAGCCTACAACATGTTCGCAAGCTCCTCCGGCAACTTCTGAAAGACGCTTCGATACCCCATGCCCAGAGCTGGGAGACTGCTCTGCTTCCCATACTCCTGAAAGCGGCAGATGAGGTTGATCCAGACGTTCAAGGTGGCGACGATATGGATATTCGTCACTACGTAAAACTCAAAAAGATCTTGGGCGGTCGACCTGGGGATACTTCCTATGTATCCGGCTTAGTTTTCACCAAAAACCTTGCCCTCAAGAGCATGTCGAGGTGCATCCCGCAGCCGAAGATACTGATAATTGCTTTTCCACTCGAATATGCCCGTCATCAGCAGCATTTTATGAGCTTGGAGCCTGTCATTCGCCAGGAACGTGAGTTCCTCGAGAATTTAGTAAGCAGGATAGCTGCTTTACGACCTAACCTGCTCCTGGTTGAGAAGAATGTCTCTGGGCTAGCTCTAGAGTTGCTGGACAAAGCCAAAATTGCAACGGCATACAATGTCAAGTCTTCTGTTCTTGAAGCTGTATCACGATGCACCCAAACTAGGATAATCACTTCCATGGATAAACTTGTTACCACTCCTGTGACTAGCGAGTGCGGCAGTTTCGATGTCAAGACATATGTCTACAACGGACGCAAGAAAACATACATGTATTTGTCCGGCTGTCGCAAAGAGCTCGGGTGTACAATTGTTCTTCGTGGTGGTGATAGTGAAGTTCTCTCGAAGGTGAAACGGATTACCGAGTTCATGACCTATGTTGTGTACAACCTTAGGTTGGAGACTTGCCTAATGAGAGATGAGTTTGCTCAGATGCCGGCGTCATCCGAAACCGAAGCCGATAGGGTGGCCATTGATGCAGCACGCTCAAGTGTCTTAGCTACAGCGAATAACTGTGGGGAGAAATCAGGTTCCCCTCCATCAAGCCAGCAGCAGGATTCGAATGAGAAGAATGATGGATCTATCACAGAAAAGTCCACTGTTGCCAGTGAGGTCACAGAAGTGCCTGATGACGTTCCCATGCCGACGTACTACCAGGACTTCGTGCATGATAGTGAGGTAAAGATTCTCTCTGCCTCTCCGTTTGTCAAATTTGAGCCTCCTTACCTGCTTAAACGCGCAAGAGAAATGGAACGGAGGCTAGCCTACTTGAAACGCCTGCGAGACCAGAACCTTAACTTTGACCCATCATTAGATGAGAAAACTAGGTCACAAAAGTTTGTTCTTGTAACTCCTGAGATGGTCCATGAATCACCTCAAGATGCTTCCCCGAAAGTAAAAGAGGTTTTGCATGCGGCTCATGACGCCGAGTATGACAGAGCCCTGCATAACTATCAAACTCAGAAACGTCAATGGGAAGCCTATATCGCTGGAGCAGCGGGCGTTTTTGACCCATATGCACATCAGAATATTGTCGTTCTCTTCAGTCTTGTCTGCACTACGTCGTCAATTCCTTGCTCAGGCCCGGACCTTCTTGCCTTGGAGTACTATAACGAGCACGGTGATGACGCGATGTTTGAACCCGATTGTGCGCTTGGCCAATATGTTGAGGATCTATGCCTCAATGCCAATGCTATTTGCAATGTAAATGGTTGTGAAAAGCGGATGTTTGAACATCACCGTCAGTACGTACATGGAGAAGCCCAAATAAGTGTTTTCATTCAACCGTATCCTTCGAAACTCCGCGGGCTTCAGGACACAATTCTGATGTGGAGTGCCTGCAAAATATGTGGGAACGAAACCCAGGTCTTCCCTATGTCGGAAAGCACGTGGAAGTATTCGTTTGGGAAATATATAGAACTGTCCTTTTGGAGCAAGAATCTTCATGCTCGGGCTGGCGTCTGTCCGCACGATTTGCAGCGTGACCACCTCCGCTACTTCGGCTTCAAAGATGTTGCCTTACGCATCCACTACGACCCCATCAATCTACTCGAGATCATTGTTCCAAGGACACGGGTTACGTGGAAAGTTGACAACGATTTAAAGCTCAGAAATGACATTTACCTCAAGATTGAACAGCGTCTGAACAAGTTCATGCTCTCTGTCAAAGCGCGCTTGAAAGGCATTAATGTTGATAGTGTCATTCCCAAGCTAGCAGAAGATTGCAAGAGAGAAGTTGAAGCCCTAACCAAAAAGGCTAACGACGATCATTCAGCTTTAATCAAACAATTACAAGACAAGTATATCAACTCCCGTTATTGGGAGATTACTCCTCTGAACGAAGTGGCACGTTTTGCTCAGGAGAAAGTTGTTGAGTGGGATACTGCATTTGCGGAATTCGAAAAGAACTTCTTTCCTTCCGAGAAGGATATTAGGAGACTGGCAACATTGCAGTTGAAGAAAATATTTCTGGACAAGGATGCATCTGTTACTTCTCTTACCTCAACTGAAGAAGCCCTGACCACGCCTACGGAACCTGAGAGTGAGAATACCGAGGAGCCGGAAAAGCCACGGCAGATGCGTCGCATGACTTTGTCTCCGGAGAAGACGCAAGATGTCCTAGTATCTGTCGTTGAAGAACACTCAGGCAAAGAGCAAAAGGCCGAGAGCCAAGACAATGGCCCCGCGAAGGTTGAAGAAACTGATACACCCAGCCCCTCACCTGCACCAGAGGAAAGGCTGTCATCTTCTCCTGCAGACGAAGCCTTAGCGAAAAAAGAAGTGCAGCACCTGGACTTGGCGTTGCCTTCAAATCAATTTGAACAGACGCTCGTGGATGTGAATGCTCAGAGCACGGTGGATAAACCCGAAGCAGCACCATTGGAAGCCGATTCGAGTAAAGGCGCCTTGGGGGCCACCATTCCCGAGCAAGGAGACCCCCAGGCACTAAGCCAGCGGAACTGTGATGCTGAAAAGCCGATGCACTCTCCCAATTCTCCTCCAAATCAACACCGCTCAGCAATTCCACGGCCAGCTGAGGGTGTTACTAGGCGTAATGCAAAGGCAACTTCTCCACCACTGTTCCGTGCTCAATCACAGCCAGCGCAGCTCCAGAAGGAAACAGGGTATGACAGTAATCCCCTGAAAGGGTTCAGAATCACCCCTGGGAGGATTGGTGGTCGCGACGGTGCGCCTAGCCCCCCTCCTTATGAAGTGAGGTTCAAGGGCCCAGAAAAAAGCTATCAGACCGGTTCGGTTTAAATGCCTTCCGAAATGGAAGACTCACGCCCGGTCCATCTTTAATACCTCGCTCGATACCGACAAGAAAGGGTCACACGCGTGTTTCTTCTCTGGCCAAGCATTTCGAGCAATTGAGCCGAGAATTCGAAAAGGAGCGGCAACGTGAAAGAGCCCAGAGAGCCGCCAAGCGTTCACAATCTCGAGCATTCCCGCTCGCAAGTTCAAAGCCGATTGTGGAAGTGTACAAAAATGTTAGAGAGGCCGTTGAGGAACGAGAGCCTTCGGGTGAAGGGGAGGACCTCCTCTCGTCCACGTCACGGACTTCCATAGACGACTCAAGCAAAGACGGCGAAGCACTCCCAGCACAATCGTCGCAAGAAGAACAAAGAAAAGATCTTATTTCGCAAGAGCCATCAACCACGCAAGTGGAAACTGACAGCCTCATTCAGAATACGGATCCAATCCTCTCAGAGGGCGAAACAGAGGAGGTACATAGCGATGAAGATCGCTCTTCAGTGAATGGGCTACAAGTTACAGACTCAAATGAAGAACTACCCAAGATGTCACCGGAAGATGAACAACTCGACCTGAAAGAGTTCCCAAAACACGAAAGGAGCACGCTTCTGAAACTCCTAACGAACTTCTGGTCGGAGCGTTCTGCCAGTGGATGGACTCCCCTCGAATATCCACTGACTATGTCCGACCATGTCTTTGCAGATTGCGATATTATCGTACGCGAGGATGAGCCGAG
Source organism: Aspergillus nomiae NRRL 13137 (assembly GCF_001204775.2). NCBI lineage: Eukaryota > Fungi > Ascomycota > Eurotiomycetes > Eurotiales > Aspergillaceae > Aspergillus > Aspergillus nomiae. Next base: position 59,083 of record NW_015378146.1, on the reverse strand, counting down.
TTCGCTCATTGCGTTCGCTTTAGACTCTCACGATTATAAAGAGAAGCTGGCAAGCATCCAGAGACGCTACGAGGAGCTCGATGAGAAAGACACGGATCTTGGGGAAGGGCCAGAAGCTATGAATGAAGCACGGGTTGAGCATGCTCTTTTGAGATGTACGGGGACGCACCTCAAGTATCAATTCCAGGAAGGTCAGGCAAAAATGCTTTGCAAGGTGTTCTATGCCGAGCAGTTCGATGCTTTGAGGAAGAAGTGCGGAGTTGCCGAGCGTATTGTTGAATCACTATCCCGATGTGCGAAATGGGACTCAAAGGGAGGGAAAACAAAATCCATTTTCTTGAAGACGCTGGACGATCGTTTCATTCTGAAATCGCTGTCGACTATTGAGACCCAGGCTTTCCTCAAGTTTGCTCCAGCATATTTCCAGATCATGTCTGAAGCACTTTTCCACGAGTTACCGTCCGCAATCGCAAAGATGTTCGGATTCTACCAAGTAATTATCAAGAATCCTGCCACAGGGACCGAGTTTAACTGGTTTCTCTTGTTAATGGAGAACCTGTTCTACGACCGCGTTCCGACGCGGATCTTCGACCTCAAGGGCTCAATGAGGAATCGCAAGGTACAGAGCACCGGAGAACGCAACGAGGTCCTGCTTGATGAGAACATGGTGGATTTCATCTACGAGACACCGCTCTTTACCCGAGAACACTCCAAAAAACTTCTTAGCCAAAGCGTTTGGAACGACACTCTCTTCCTGGGCCGTCAAAATGTCATGGATTATTCACTCATGATTGCCATCGACGAGAGCCGGTCGGAGTTGGTAGTAGGCGTTATTGACTGCATCCGTACCTATACGTGGGACAAGAAATTAGAATCATGGATCAAGGACCGTGGATTCGCTGGCGGAGGTAAGAATCGGCCTACTGTGACCAGTCCCAAGGAATACAAGAGTCGGTTCAGGGAGGCAATGGCCCGATACGTTCTTCAAGCCCCAAGGTTAGTCACTCCTCGTAAGATTACATGGAGCTAGTTCGCTGACAAATACTTCCAGTTGTTGGAGTCAATTCCAACAGCCCCAAATGTATCGGTACACTCCGGTTGAGCAACCTCCAGGCCAGGCACACCATGCGTTGGACGGTGACACTGCCGAAGGAAATGAATCAGGTGGTTCCTAGAGGACTATCCAGCTTAGTCTCTATGATGATGATGAAAGTACTATATGATTTACACGACACGATCCATTCATTCCTTATGAAGATAGCGACATAGCGAAGGCGTTCACGGCATCAGCATAGCGAATTGCGCATACTCTCCTTTTTAGACGTTCCTTTTTTGAGCATTTCCTTGTGGTTATCATCATTATCAATCACGAGATGTATTAATCTAATGTATTGACTGGGGCTGTATTATGAGAAACGGCGTTGTGCACTTGTGTTTCAGTGTCTTCATACGAATCCATATATATCTATGACAACTCCACGTGAAATCTGAAAAACAGTCCCGATTGATCCTCAAGTAATTCCAAAGTCTTGAAGCATAACGAGACCAAAGACAAAAAGGAAAGACAAGGCAAAGAAACCCGCCCAGGTCGCAATGCCCAGACCATATTACGTACATGGCTTTGAAACCGAAAGTCCACGACGAGTGATGGATGCTTATACTCGTTCCGTTTCACCGACCACCAGACTTCCCGAAAATCTCGGCGGAACTCGGGACACTTCGGGAATTTGATTTGCTCTCCACACCATTTCCATGCATATGCTTCGGGGGAGTATATCTTTTCCCTCTCTGTCCCTTTTTTTTTTTTTTTTTTTTTTTTTTTTTTTCTCTTATCTGATTCTCTCTCCTTTTCGCACTCTAGGAATAGACAGTTGCAAGAGCGATTCCATGATTTCACGTCAAATGTTATGAGAAAGGATCAAGAACATACCACCTTTACGATGCGACATGCAAGTCTTCTTCCTATGAGGCATTTGCAGCCTCGGTAGAGGGGATCCCCCCGCATTCATTTTTGAACCTTTTTGAATTTTCTTTTTTCGGTTCCTATTAAGAGGGGAAGATCTCGCTCTCCTTTCGTTCTTCTTCTTGCTCCCCTACATGTGGGAATGAAATCCATCGAGGAGGGGATTCGCCCCCTTAAATCACCTTGCTATGTATGTATGGGTGGTATACAGTTCTTGATCTACGGAACCAAAGCCCCCATACCGGGAATGTGACTAACCTACAGTTGACTCGAGACTTTATGGAAGTCTTAAACCTTCCATGAATTCTATGGTTCCTCGAACTCAATTGACGAATCTGGTCATTATGAACGTGAACATGAAGATCATTAATCTAGCTTTGGATAGCAAGAAACCACCAAAAAGCAGGCAGCTAACTAACGCCAACTCAAGATGAATACAGATTATGTTCGGAAGGGTGAGTCTCCTCGTGCGCTTCCAGACCGAATGGGCGGACCAGAGCACACACTCCACGGCCATTCACCCGACACCGCCTCCAAGCTACACCCTCCCGACTAATGAATCTCGCAAGGAAGGATTCGGGGATCAGGGGATCACTTGAAGTGGGCGGAACTTTCCGGTCGTCATACTTAGCCGAGACCCGTCTACGACCTTTGAGGACACACCCTCGTCGCTATTTACCTACCCAGCTGCTGTTCGTTACCACGTCATGCACCAAGGGTGATACTGCTGTCTGGATTTACTCAATCAGACCAAGGTTCTCCTCAGCAGGGACCACACGGACGGTGTTGGTGTGGCCCTGGCCTCCGCGCCAACCCTGGACACAGACAATGTTGTCTCCCTTGTTGATGATACCGAGCTTGATACCGTGGGAGATAGCCCACTTGAGACGGCGGTCAACATCCTCCTGCCAGATCTTGACGTTGAAGTCGGGCTTGTTCTCGGGGAAGAGGAAGGGCCAGACACCACGGTAGAGGTGAGAATACTACAGACAGACCAGTCAGCGCAATCCATGACGACGGGTGATATACAGAATTGGCAACGTACCCTCGAAGCTCTAGGGTTACGAGTAACCATCAGGATGGGGCACACAGGGCGGTACTTGGAAAGGAGACGAGCAGTGTTACCACTTCACCAGTCAGTTAGCGAACACGTCCAGTTCAATGGGACCATACGATACGTACCTGGTGGTCAAGACAACGATGGCACCGGCGTTAAGCTCAAGACTGGCGCTAACGGCAGCATGGCGATGGACTCCACAGTATCAGTGGGGCGGGGAGCGAGGTTGCGCAACTCATCAAAGACATTGAAGTGGGGAATGGCAACCTCGGCGAGCAAACAGGTCTCGCTCATCATCTTAACAGCCTCGCAAGGGTATGAGCCCTTGGCGGTCTCACCAGAAAGCATAACACAGTCGGCTCCGTCAAGAACAGCGTTGGCAACATCAGACACCTCGGCACGAGTGGGGCGAGGGTTGTATGTCATAGACTCGAGCATCTGAGTGGCACAGATGACGGGCTTGCCCTTGATGTTACACTTGGCGATCATCATCTTCTGAGCGATGAAGACCTTGGGGGCGGGGATCTCGATACCAAGATCACCACGGGCGACCATGACACCGTCAGTCTCCTCGAGAATCTCATCGAAGTTGTTGACACCCTGCTGGTTCTCAATCTTGGCGATGATCTGAATCTCCCTACCCTCTTCACCCAACACGTCACGGATGTGGCGGATGTCACTTCCCCGACGAATGAACGAAGCAAAGATCATGTCGACGCCGTTCTTGACACCGAACTTCAGATCACTGATATCCTTCTCCGAAAGGGCAGGAAGGTCAACATCGGTGCCGGGCAGGTTGACACCCTTGCGAGAGGAGATGTTGCCATTGTTAAGACACTTGACGCGCAGGGTCTTGTCGTCGACGACCTCCAAAACCTGGAAGGAGAGGATACCATCGTCGACATAGATGAGCTTTCCGGGAGCGATCACCTTGGTGATGTTCTTGTAGTCGAGGTACCTAACAATTACATTGTTAGTCTCAACAAAGCGGGGCCTTCTGCCAAGCCATTTATGGATTGATCTGGGATCTGATGAAGACTCACATGTTCTGGTCGTCGCTAGCAGTAGCGTACTTCTCATCAGTGGTGATGTTGAGCTCGTGGCCGGCTTGATGGGGATATCCTTATCATCGGTGGTGTTTCCGGTACGGATTTCAGGTCCTTTCTGCAATGCGGGTTAGTATTGTTAACCCTGCAAAAGCTCCGGTCTAGACTTACGGTATCAAGAGCAATGGCGAGGGGACGTCCGGTCTGGACTCTGGCGGCCTCACGGGCGTTATCGATAACGGACTGGTGGTACTGCGGTGAAAGTTAGCAAACACGACCTACAACGAAAGGACGAAAACCCCAGGAACAGGGACAAACTCACCTCATACGAACCGTGGGAGAAGTTCATGCGAACAACGTTGAGACCGGCTATTGAATCACTGTCAGCGAAAGAAAATTACGGGGATCATCGGACTTCGCCGTACATCTGCGGAGAGCATTGATCTTCTCCACCGAGTTGGTCTTGGGGCCTGCAATGTGGGAACCAACGTTAGCACCATTCATACGAATTACTGAGACTCAGTGTAGGGTGAGGGGAGGACAAGGGGACTGTGAGAGTTTATGGTAAATACATACCAATGGTGCCAATGATGGAGGTGCGGCGGAAGTTCTTCGCGGGCACCATCTCCGTGTTCAGCTTGGAGTGCCACTCCAGCTTCATACGGTTGCTCAAATGGTCGAGAGAGTTGCTAGCGGCCATTGTGAAAGCTTCCCTGTCTACACTGAAAGGAAGAGGAAGAGAAGATTGATTGGGGGGGAGAGGAAGTTGTGATTTGGATGAATGGAAGAATTGGGGGGGAAGAGGGGGGGAGATGGGCGATAAAAAAGATCGGAGAAGTTGGCCAGAGAGAGAGGGCCGGTGAGCGAGGGGCTGCTTTGGGTTTGGTTTGATTTGCGGGAGTGGGTGTGTGCCCGGGAGGGAAAATGTTGTTGGCCGCCTTTCTCATTAGTTGGGAAGGAAGAAAGAAGTGTTGTCCAGTATCTCCGGTTGGTTCCCCCGCGGCTGGCTCAACTCTGGCATTTTTCCCTTTCTCTTTTCTTTTTTTATCTTTTTCCTTCTATTCCCCTTTTCACAACATTGAACGTATCCGCTACCAGTAACTATTACCTGTACGTATTATTCATCTGATATCTATAACTATCAACGTTTTGGTCACCCATGAAAAACCAATGATCAATGACCTGTCGGAGGTCCCAAAGAGGAAAGAAACCAAGAACCTCCATCAACTGCAGTGCCATCTGGCAATGTTTTCCCACACCCCACTTACAGGGCAGACCAACTTCACCCATTCTTGCCTTATCCACCTCTGTGAGGCGTCCCACCTTCTATCTACTACTAGTATATGATGTGTACTATCACGGTGGCTCAATGCCACATGATAATATACCGTGTAATATCTCAAACAACCCTCGACGTCAGACCACTCTCCCCATAGCATACGAATGAATTCACGTCGTGACGTATACTTGACAAAGTTATTGTTTCAGAAAAACATAATCAAATACCTTGTGATTCTCGGATGGTCTGACTTGGGAAGAGGAATCTCCTTTCAGGGACACCGAGGACACCGAGTACAGGAATCAATCTACACCAACCGTACTAACGTGGTAGTCTCTTACTCCGTGCCAAGGCGCATGGCATGCAGCGAGGAGTTGTCCAGTCCGAGATAGTGGGACTGAGGCAGCCAAACGAGATAAGCATAAAAACCACAGCATAACGAAGTATACTCCTTCATGACTAATCTCCGATCTGCATAACTCTGGGGCCTATCCTCTAGCTACTTGTGTGCAAGCGCAAAGCTCCAAATATAGCCAGCCACTTCCCCAGCCACATCCCAGCCTCCCGGGCCCCATCTCACCGCCTATCACTCGCCCACGTCATGTGAAAAGGCACGTGAGCCAGCTGAACCTCCCCGAGGCTGTTCTCGCGGGGAGTACCTCTTCGTTCCTTCTGCATATTATCAGTCAAATTTAGCTCTCCAGCTCCTAATTCTAGAGTCACACAAGACGTATATACCACGAGCTCTAGCTAATCCTCCGCACTCGGTGTGAACAAGTCCAGTTTCATCATTCAGCCCTGATATGGTCACCATGGTACGTTTCTTGCTCCCCGATAGCTCTCTGCTGAAGTATTGACTTGTTTTTTTTCTGGGAATCCCCGCTAATCGTTGGACATTTTAGTTCGGCCGACTCACCCATTACGCTTTTGACGCTGTTCTTTGTAGGCCCTCCTCTGTTCTCTGTTATCCTATAGTCAACAGATACTAACGGTCACATAGTCTCTGCCTTTTTGGCGGGTGTGAAGCGTTCGACTGGTCTTACGTAATTTCACCCTTCCTACGCATGATTTGTCTGTTCCTGTAGCCTGTCAATATGCAATAATGGCTATGGGCTATGATTATTCAAACGATTGCTGGGATCTCGCTAACCCTGTCACCCCGCGCCCCCATCGGGGGAACTGCGTGGGGATCTTCACAGCCCCAGTCTCGACTCCGACAAAATCACCGATAACAAGGATTTTAAGAAATGGATCGATAGCTACCTTGGCGTTGGCGAGTGGGTGATGGATCAGTCCGTTGCCGTCCTAGGCTCCACCAGCTATTTCGAGCGCAAGCGGTGAATTATCTACTCCGGATTATCCGGATAAATCGGGGTGACACTTCGGGTGGAGATTGAATTGATGCCGGAGGTGCGCCCTAGGTTTTTCCCTATCTCAGCTTGGGAAGAGTTCGTCAAGGACAGGAGGACATCCATTGTTACCCGCTTGGAACATCGTGTCGAGAGTGTGCGTGTCTTGTTAAAATAAAATATCAAGAGAGCCATCGTGACTGAAATTTGGGGGTCCTGCATAGCGGTATGGATTATGATTGATGATTACCTTGTCCTTTATCAGGTCCGGTATGGGGGACCGTGGCGTTCGGAACTCTCACCTTGACTGTATATCTTGGTTTCAGCTTGGCATTATATTCGCTTTACATGGATCCCCGGTCTACTCTCCCGAGTATACTCGCTTGTACATAAGATTGCCGGCCCCGGTGCTTCAAGTTGCCATGTCTCCTTGCGCTATTTAGGGGAATGATATGCTTTCTTTCCTACCTTTCTGGCATGTGTACGTTTGGTCTACAGGCTCGGGCAGCTTTGGTACAGCTGGTGCGAGTCTAGCGGGCGATACTGAGTAGCAAGATAGTGTCGCAGGGGGTGGATTGGATGCGCCAAGGATCCTTCCTGGTTCCAATCACACTTCTTCAAACTTGCCATCCCTGGTTGGTCTCCGGTGCACGGGCTCCAGTATGATTCGGAAGCCGCCTTAATGAACCGGATGCTCACTCAAGTCATCAGGGTTGGCCTAATACGTGCCCATCGAGGGGTGTTTGACGCACCACCCATAGTTTTATGTCATCTGGACAGTGCAGTGCGTACACAACTGCCATAAATATATTTGAAGCATTATCTCTCATGGAGGGGAGCAAGTAGTAGGCACGAATCGTAACGTCGTCAGAATTAACCACACATCCGCTCATATTCGAATAAGTTCGTCCATGTCGAGGCGGCGGAAATACGAGATATGTCCCATGGTCTCCCAATAGTGAGCTATACAATCAGGCGAGATGAGAATAAGTTGCGAGGCGATGAATGTATCTAAGTATCGAGTCAGAACACGCTACAACAGGGCAGGCAATTCGATTCAGCTTACCGTCTCTAAACCCGAGACCTGCGACATGTCCTCGACTACGCACAATCCTCGCCCCTCGGAAAAGCGATTCATCCGCAACACGGACAAAACCCTTAGGTCCAATATCATCCGATATAAATGAGAGCTCGCCTCGAGGGACATTGGGGTCTCCGGTTAGTTTGATAGCCTCAAGGCTACCCTTCTGGATAATGCCATCGTGAAGGAACTCAGACTCGCCCTCCTCGGGCGTATCGTCAGGCCCATCTTCGCTGTCACGTTGTAAGAAGAGTATAAATTCACATCCGTGAGCAGAGTAGTCTCCAATCCATATACCCTGGTAGGGTTTTTGCCTGGTAGGCGTATATAGATGCGGATCAAGTGTCGCGTAGGTCGATAAGGTCTCGCTTCGGCCAGCGGCAAACATCGGCATACCCAGACGAAAATGCGCCCATCTTCTAATCCGAAACGCATTTTCCGACATTAATTCCAGGACTCCAGGATTACGCTCCCATTCTGAACCGTGCGATTCGGGGCTCCGATATACGCGATTTTGACTGGGTACAATGGGTGGCGGCCATTGCTTATATGGGTCAGGATCCGGAGGAGGTCCCTTGGGGCAAAAAGACAAGGAATTAAAGACCTGCTGTGATTCCAACGGCAAGGGCATGCGGATCTCTCCGCGCAGATACTGCCGTTCAGCATCGTGGTTCCTCAAGAGTAAAATAGGGCTGTCTAGCCAAAGGCTAGGTTTCGGATGGAAGGTTTGAATGATAACTTCTGGATTCCATTCCCAGATCTGGAACTTGTGCGAAGGCGAACGACGTTCTGCAATAACCCGATACGCTTCTATAACGCCTCGACGGTGATCATAACGGGCCAGAATTAGATTGCCCGTGTGCTCAGTATCTGAAAACCAGATCTTTTTCTGGGGGATGAACCAGCACGGATGGTACGCAATATAGAGGCTGCGAAAGGAGTCAAATGGACCCGGATCGTGAACTTTCTCTGGTAAGTATGAGTTGACCACGTTGGCCCACAGCAGATCGTTAGCTGTGTGCTCAGTCAAGCAGCGACAAGTGGCCGACAGTCGAGCGAGGTCTTGTGCCGAAAGATAAGATAGAACAGAATGTAAAAGTTCGGTCGGGAGCTGTAACAAGGGCGATTCTATGTTCAGGGCGGTATTGGTGTTCTTCCGCATGTCAGGCAAGACTTCATCGTCGTCGATCTCTTGTACTGTGGGCGTGTGGCACATCTTCTCCACGGCTAGGCTAGTCCTGGATTTCAAATCCATGAGGGAGGAACAGCCATGGGGAGGGCTCTCTCGGATGGAGAAACAAGAACGTTTGTAACGGGCAAAGTCAAGTACTAGGTACGAATCGGGCTGATCCAAAGTTGCTGATCATGAAAGGCAAGTCAGCTATCAAGGGGGAAAGTTGACAGAGGGAGAGTAGGAGGAGTATGAAAGCCAAGGCAAAAAGGATCGACATCAATCCAGTTGCTTTGCTGGTCGGACGGATGACATCACTGGTGAACAGCATGACATGAGGGGAAATAAAATACGTACACTTAAAATACATACAGTACTGTATGTATCTACATTCATACTATGTACTAGTAGGAGTAGAGCTATGTACTGGATTCACTATACAAGTCAACAATGCATTACGAGAAGATTGCTTCCACTTTCCTCATCGTAATAATAGTTTTCACAAGTTTGATACACAACAGGTGTCATCATATCAGTTAGAACACGATCGGACAGGAATGTCAACCTCAGGCAGAATTCGGTCACCTGATGCCAGAATTGTTTACGTCTTCCCGATTGGGAAATGAGAATGGATCCATCAACGCGTATGGATGTGCGGAAGGCACGAATAAGTTGCTTCCTTACTTGAGGCTCGCAGTAGTTGAAAGCATCGATTGTTTGTTATTGATTCACATCTCCTGGGGCACCGGCACCGGCACCATCCAATTACAAAATCTCTCCCATTAAGACACTCGCGCTGGCCAAGTATTTATATAATCGCTCCAATTCCCGTACTTACCTATATATATACATACACACAAGAAACTAGTGCAAACAAGACACCACTATGAACACCAGACAAACGCGGAGAAAAAGAAGTATCAGTTCGATCTCTAATTCAGAGCCCCGCACTTCTACCTCATGCAGGAGCCCTCGTGTGTCTGGGGGAGCTGCTCCGGTCCCATCTTGCGAAACCCCACGCCAACAAACTAAAAGAGTTCGCTTCTCAGATCCCGGTCCGCGGCTGGAAGGGCACTGCCCTGGATGCTCTACAGGCCTCACTCCGGCACTGATTCGCACATCGTTCGAAGAACCCGATGATCCCACAAATGGCATCGATTGCACCCCAAGTCGCCGGCTGCGGCGCCGCTCAACCCCACTTGCGCGGTCTCGTCGTTCGCTGGAGTCTGTACAGCCCATTGATGGATCCAAGTCGAAGACAGTGGTGCAGTTTACGCCTTTACGGCAAATATTGGACTCCCGGACTCAGCGGAGAATCCGGCGATTGGGCCTGAGTACTGAGATTAACCAATTTGAACGCGAGAAGCGGGAGTCCGCGCATTACCAGAAGTCTCTGCGAGCTCTGCTGCAAGAAAGAGATACCTTAAAGCAAGAGCTGGAGTTAGCAAAAGGCAACAGCGGCACTCCAGAATACCATTCACCCAGAAAGGAGATTCTCCGGTTATCGCCTCGGTCTAAGCTGGAGCACCTAGAGTCCCAGAACAGTCAGCTGAGGCAAGATACCTCGTTCTCCGCTATTAAAAACGCGGATGATCAATCGGATGGCGCTGATACTGAAGGCGACACCATCATCTTTGAGAATGGGTTTGAGGGAGACACAGTTCTCATGTCCGATTCTCCAATTATGCGTGGCTTACAGCTTCCTCGACAATCTCCAGATGATCTCTCTTGCCTGAGCCTCCCGGACCCCAGAACGGATGTATCAGTTCAAACGTCTCTGTCTGGTCATGACCAAAGCGCTGAGTTTCTTGCTTTGTCGCTTGACTTGGAAGCTGCTAGAAAGGAGAAACGGGATCTGTTCAACGCATGGCGTACGAGGCTTGCTTCCTTCCCAGAAACTGCGACTGAACCTTACCTCCAACGGTCGTCTCCCCCGCCAGACTTCTTCGATCAAATTTTGCCTACACTAACAGGAGCTCTCACCAGTGCTTCAGACGCTATCGGTGCATTGGACGCCGTCAAACAGGAGCTTTCTGGTCTAGGGTTTCCCGGCAGCAGCATGGACGAGATTATTTCGGAAATGCGTAGTCGGTTCCGATCAGCACGCTTACAGCTGGAGCGCGCAGTCCCCGGGGAAACGCCCAGCTCTAGCTTAGATAATGGAAATACAACCCTCAGCGCCCTTGTGAGGCGTGTCGAGCTGCTCGTTAAAAGCCTGAGTGACGAGCGCACCCGGCATGAAGGATCTCTTGGGCGGGAGCGGGCATTGCGCGGCCAATTCGATAACCTGTTGATCCGCTATGAGACCGCTTCAACGAAAATAAGCGATCTTGAAGAATCTATTGCATCTTCCGCAGGAGATATGCTCCACACGAGAATGCGGATGCAGGAACTTGAGCGTGAAGGGAAAGAACAAGCCCTAGGGATTGAGAGATTGAACGAAGCCCTTAGCAAATACCGTGTAGAGGTCAAGACTCTTGAGAACCTCGTGACGGAACTCGAGCAGGACAAGGCTGTCTCTGCCACCAGACACGAGGAACAGATGTTGCGACAGGAAAAGAGAGTGGCAGAAGAAAAAAGCGCCCGTCGTGTAGCAGAGTCGGCTATTGCAGAACGAGAGGCACGTATTCAGGAGCTGGAAGGGAGCGTTGAGTCGAATAAGATCCGTGTGTGTGATTTGGCTGCTAAGATTGAAGCACTAGAAAAGGAGCTCAAGCAGACGGTTGACAGTCACGAACAGCAAGCAGTCGAGCAACTCCAGCATCACCAGCAAGAGGTCGGCAGGATGAACGTCCACATCGCTGAGCTGACCACATATCTGGACGCTACCAAATCTGAAGCGGACAAGCTTCGTCGAAGCAACGCTGGCTTGGAGGAACAGCTGCGTCTTGAAGTGGAAGCCAGGGACGATCTGCTAGAGAAATGGGCTGCAGACCAGGCACGGTCATACGCTTACATGAAGGAAACCGTCAAGGCAGAGCGACGCAAGGCAAAAGTACGCACTGCCAATTGGGAACTCAAGTCGGATGAGCTACAATCGGATGGCACGAACATCGGGAGCGAGCCCATTACTCCTGTTAGCGTGGCGCGATTCGTTGACGTTGAGGTCGGTCGAGGCAAGGAACGGCGGCGGCTTGACAGTGGTATCGGGATACTGACATCAGACGAGCTTTTTGAGAGCGTAGGTATCGACAATAATCCCCTACCTTCCGATCCCGCGGATCTCTAGCTGTTGTTCTATTCTGTGTAAAACACCTCATTGCTCTCAATTGGTCGAATGTGTAGCATATCTACCACGTGGCGTTATTAATGTCTGGGACGTACTTTGTATGATAAATGCTCGCAATAACTGTTTGAACAAACTTGAATCACAATTGGTTACTAACTGTAAAGCCACTTTCATGGTGATCAACGAGAAGCGCAGGTTAAAAGAGGTCGATTGTCATAGTCCATGCGCGATGGGATCGACTTCGTGGCTTTGGTCTTTGGTAGCACAGTGTTCACCAGGCTGTCAAGTGCCATGGCTAACAGTGATTGCACCGGCTTCTCGATATTACAGACAACATTGTCTTATTCAAAACGCTCCAAGGTTTGCACAATTGTGCAGGCTGCGTGGTTCATGTATGTCTCAGCTGTCAAAGTCAACCTCGGACGAGGACCGCATGAAACGCGGGATTTGCCATGAACGACAAGTCCGTTCTAATGCATCGCACTTGAAGTGTCTTGGACCAGTTGTCGGAGTGACTGTCCTCTGTTGCTTGAGAAATGAACGCTGTACTCTACTGTACTCTACTGTACATAGGTTGTACATATGTAAGTTATCGATCTAAAGATTAGGGCTTGAAAGATAAACAAGGCTCGGCACGGCTACCAGAGCGATGACGTCGGTTGGCATCGACCTTGTATATTTGCTGAATACTCTACACGATTGCGATTTAATTTGAAAGTACCGTGTAATCCACTGCTGCGCATACATCTATATGAGTATTTTCACCTCACTGACACCAAAGGATTGGAATACCGAACTATACAACTCCAGACTCAGCTAGATAAACCAAACCACAGAACCACAATAGAGTCAACACCATGGCAGAAAACGAGACCCCAAAGTACCGTCTAAAAGTGACAGCCGGGCCCAGCTACGATCCCTCCACACATCAACTCGTCCCAGTCAATGAGGACCAAACCCTACGAATCGAAAACGAGCACGCAATCACGAGTCTCTGCGTCCGCATCCAAGACTACACAGGTAACAACAGCTCTGGCAAAGGAGAAGATGATGAAGAAAACCCAGGCTAATTCAAACCACTGTAAAAGGATATCCGGACCACTCCCCAAGAACAAGCCCTTACTTCAACCATCCCCTCCACCAGTCGGACCAATATTCCATCTCCTTCGCCATCGTCTTCAAACACCCCGTCAACGCCAACTCCCTCCTCTTCGGCAACGACTTCGACCGTCCCATTCGCGACCGCTTGCCGCCCGGCTTCAACGCCGCTCTTCGCCTCGTCAAATGGACAATCGATCCGTCCCTGGACGGCGATGCGTACGCCGACAAACCGTACCTGTATAGCCCGGCCGTGGCTTCGTGGAACCAGCTCTGTATCGGGGAAAGGGTTAGAAAGGACGACGAGGTGCCGGGGATGCATGAGCGAGTCGTTGAAGAAGGGGGCGAGGGGTCCGGACTGGAGGTCAGAAAGCAAATGGGAGTTCCGACGAGTGTGAACGAACGGAGAAAGTATTTTCAGTCGGAAGAGGCGAGGACGGGGTTCGAGTTTGAAGAAGGAAGGGTTTACTGGGTGGATTTTGGGAACCCCTACTTAGGGTTTAATGGTTCGTGTCCCTCTCTTTTTTTTATATTTATGTATAATTCTATTCTTGCTTTTTCTGTGCACAGTCGAAGTTGCTGATTTGGTCGTGGTAGATTTCTCACTTCACCTTCCGGGCATTACTATCAATGTTCTTCCTTATATCAATGAGGATAATCATTCGCTGCGGTATGTGTTGAAGCATCGGGATACCGATGAGGTTTACCTTGTCGTGCTCTTTACGCTTGTTTTGCAGGGAACGGACGAGGAACCGTTGCATAAGGAGGAGGCGGAGAGAATGAGGAGGGAGAGTAAGCAGCAGCATGAGAAGAATGACGGGAAATTGGGCAGGTTTGAATGGGAGCCAGAGCCGTCGGCGGATGATGTGGAGTAAACATGTCATACAACATAGACGTATAGATACGTATATTATGTTTTGTTGAGTGATAGAATACCAAAGCAATATAATTTGTTTTTTATCTATGCCACATACCTATACACGTGCCCTTAGTTCAGAAATACATCAAAGAACGTCCATCTACAGCCTCTTCAGCACATCATCAAGGACCTCCTGGGTCGTGGCCTTTCCACCCATGTCAGGGGAAAGGTACTTGCCCTCGTCCAGGTTGGCATCAACAGCAGTGTAGATCTTGGCAGCAGCACTCTCCTCGCCCAAGAACTCCAGCATGAGGGCTACACTACGCAGGGTGGCGATAGGGTTGGCAATTCCCTGGCCCTCAATGTCGGGCGCACTGCCGTGGCAGGGCTCACCAATAGCAAAGCCGTCACCAACGTTGGCGCTGGGGACAAGACCCAAGCTTCCGACCAGGGCAGCCGCACCGTCGGACAAGATGTCACCGTAGAGATTAGGGGCAACAATGACGTCGTAGTACTCAGGCTGGCGGAAAAGCTTGTACACCATCGAGTCAACAATCTGCTCCTCCACCTCCACGGAGGAGAAGCGCTCGGCGGCAAGAGCCTTGCGGGCAGTCTCACGGAAGAGGCCGTCGGTTTGCGACAGCACGTTCGACTTGTGGGTGATGGTCACCATGGGCTTCGTGCGCAGGCCTGCAGTGGGAGCCGCGTCACGGATCTTCTGCCGGCGCAGGGCGATCTCTCCTGCAATGGTGGAAATCCGGTGCGAGGCATTCTCGGAGATCCGCTTGATAGCTTCGGCAACCCTACCGTTGGGGGTGTCCTTAGTCTGCTCCTCCTTCACGTACAGATCCTCGGTGTTCTCGCGGACAATGACCAGATCGACAGGGTTCCGGCCACCGCCGACGGTAGTCTTGACTGGCCGGACGTTGGCATAGAGGTCCAGCTTCTTACGGAGAGCGACAATAGGCGACGAGTAGCCGGCGACCTTGGTGCTCGGGGAGCTATGGGGCGAGTTATTTGGTAAGATACGAAACACTCTGGTGAGAAGCAGCGTATTTACCTGACAGCTCCGAACAAAGCACCATCACACTCCTTCTTCAAGGTCTCGACAGTCTTGTCGGGCAGGGCAGTACCGGTTTGCTTGAAGGTATCGAAACCAGCGTCCAGGTTGACGAAGCTGAAATTGAGGTTGAGAGAAGCTGGAAGAGATTCCAACACTTTCCTACCGGCCTATATCATGGTGGCTGTTAGAACTTCCAATCACCTTTTCAGCAAAGAGCCGTCAAGCCGTGTGTGAGTATATACCGGAATGACCTCCCGTCCGATACCGTCACCGGGGATGAGACCTAAAGGATGATGTATTAGTTGAAGTTCGCACACACACACAATGTACTACATATGAGAAGAGGATCAATTGACCTATGCGAAGCGTCCGAGCAGCAGCCATGGTGCAAATTTTGGGATTTTGGGGGGGATACTGGGTTGAGTCAACGTCCGGTCAACGGAGAGCCGTAATCGGAGTGAAGGTCATTGGGATACGGAGGCGGGAGGACTATTAATCCGGGGGGATAGCTTCAAGCAGAAGTAAACAAAGCTCATCATTTTATACTGGAGGCCAGCATTGAAGAGAAATTCAGACCAATTCATGCTCAGATGTTGATGGACTAATATTATGCTCATTCCTCTTTGCCTTGCCCGAAGCATGTCTTCATTGTGTAAAAAGCATTCATTGATATGCACTCGGAGTACATTAGATCGTACATATATGTCTGTACATGCGGAGATATAAACAGGCATAAAATAGTGGACTCAAGTCTTGGCCATAGAATTGACTCCTGAAAGAACATGGGAGGAGAGTTCGAATACAGATCAATGACTCATAAAAACCTCGAGAATCGTTAGTTAGTTAATAATAGTACGTAGTATTATTATTATTATTATTATTATTAATCCTTCACAGCAAGGCACAAACTAATACAAGTAGTACAGAGTAGTGCAATGCAACCATCCATCGTCTAGAAAGAAATAGGCAACACAAGGCCTCTAGCCCCAGGCACGTATTATTCATCCATCCTGACCAAACCTGCAATCTGGCCTCTCAGGAGAGAGAGAACATTGCAGGAGATGCCATCGATGGGGCACGCCCGTTGCCGCGGCGGGATTATCGAACGTAAAAAGACCGGCAAGGGACTCCGTCAATATATTGGCCTGGAGCAATGAAGAGGAAAGGAAGCCTGTGACAAGGAGTGGGTCAAACGATGAAACTATGAGTCCACAATTAGTCGAAAGGAGTAATTCGCAGGAACATTCGTGACGAAGGGAAATCATTAAACTGAGGCGGATCCGCTGCCCCTGAAACCGCTGCCTCAGGCTTGCAGGGCGTGTCCCTCCACATCCGCGTTGCTGGGCCACTCTTCATTTCCCTCTCTTCTTCTCTTCTTCTCCCCTCCTCCTCTTCCTCTCCCTTTCTCTTTCTCTCCTTTCCCTTTCGTACCGTCTGGTAATTTCAGTCCTTTTCTACCTTCTCAACGCGAATTTTCATGTCGGACTCATCATTCTCTCATTGATATTCCATTATGCTTGACGTCCACGTTGTCTCGCTAGATTGCTGATTCGTTCTCCACTCGAACTGTTGGCTCTGTTTATACCCATCACGTCACCACCCGAGAAGCGCGTTCTATCGTGTGCTGGCCGTTTTTCTGCTCGGATATCCTAGCAAGACTCTCCCTCCGGTCGTTCACCACCCAAGCTCGCGCCAACAGTCCACTACATTGATTCCGTTCACTTCGAGCATTGTCACGCTTCAACCCCCTTGCCTCCTTGACCCCTTAGCATCCTGACTAGACGCCATGCAGGATACGGGCGCTCATCCGGGTGTGAGGAGCTTGCTCGCCAGGTTCGAAAACAACAACAACAGCAGCAACCAGAATACCACGTCCCCACCTTCCCGCGGTCGATCTCCCGTCGGTTCTGAGCACTCGGGTTCTAGGCCTCTATCGAAAGTGCGTGCCAGCTTCATAGCTGTTGATGGAGCCACTCAATCTGGCGCCATTGCCGGGTTGAGAAGCGCAAGTAGTCGCAGTGACAGCCCAGCTGCTCCCCCGTCGAGGGTGAGGAGTTTCAATTCAGATGATCTGAACGCCCCCTTGAAGAGTCCCTTGTCGTCCCCAATCAGCAATGGCTTAGATAGCGAGCAAACCCCGAATGAGACCAGGTCAGGCGACATGGTGGAAACAGTGATCACACAAGTGGCCTCTCCCGAAAAGGGTGTAAGGCCTCAGGCCAAGGAAGCAGCGTCCCCTCATAAACGAAGCGACCCCATCTCGACCGTCTCTGCTGCGCCATCCCCGAAGAAGACGCAGACAGTCACTAAGCGTCCGTCCACCATCCAGGTGGATAAAGTTTCACCCAACCGGTCTGCGTCCAAGTCGACATCTACGACCCTGAAGTCTGCCGCGCATCCGCGAACTCCAACATCTCCTGCCAAGCCCGACCATGCCAAGGCCTCTAAGCCAGCACGCTCCCCCAGACCTCCTGCCACCAGGGACGCGCCCAAAGCTCCAGTCACCAAGACAAGCCGTTCGTCTTTGAACACGACAGCCAAGACTGCTACGCGACCTGTTCGCTCTTCCATGCCGGCACGCGAGGCTACCAAGCCGACAGCGACAAGTGCATCCCGCACTAACAAGCCTGAACCAAGACCGCCAACCAAGTCGGCTCGTCTGCCCACTTCGGCAACGACATCAAATCTATCATCAGCCGCTAGAGGAGGAGCTACTGGAACAACTACCTCTAGCCTGTCCCGAAAGCCGTCAAGTTTGAAGAACGCGACAGGTGGAATCCACCGCACGACTACTGCCTCCAGCGTTCGCAAGCAGGCATCTCAACCTTCCCTCCCGCGTCAACCAGCACATGACCGCCCGCATTCCCGAGTGAGCAACACCAGTTCTAGGGCGGTTGACGAGGGATTTCTCGCTAGAATGATGCGCCCCACCGCTAGTTCTGCCAACAAAACTCATGAGAAGGTTGAAATGAAGAGTCCACCCCGGCCTTCCCGGGTGACCCGGGCTCCAGTACGACCAGTTGCTTCGAAGACAGAAGCCCACAACTCGCGCCCAATGAAGGAGAAGAGTGTGGCTAAGAAACCACAGGAGAAGCCGCAGCCGGTGCCTACTCAGAAAGAAGAACCACAGCCCAAGGCAGTTGATCCACAGGAGGATAGTGCACGTGTGAATGCTACTGAGCATCATGCCAAGGCTGCGGACGAGCCTGTTCAAGCGGTTATTGATGCGTCAGCTGAAGCAATCGAGAAGGAACCCACAACTGAGAAGCAGTCGGAGGATTTGCCTATCGAGCCCTCTATGGCTTCTGAAAACGCACCAGTTGGACCCTCTGATCCCGAGCAACCCACCAAAGCCGCAGAGGCCTCCGAAGAACAGACTCTCGCCGCTCCATCAACCGAAGAGCTCTCCATCTCTGCCGACGAGGCGGCAGATGCCCACGGCGTTGAACCCTCTGGGCTTTCGAATACTGAAGAGACCAAGGAACAGGTTGATGTTGAGTCTCCAGCTACTTCTGCTGAAGAGATGCTTGTTGAGGACGTTGCTAAGTCAGAGGTCAAGGTAGACGACGTTGATGTTGACCTTGGCAACTTATCTCTCAACTGAAGAGCGAGCACAGCCAAGACAATCATGGTGTTACATGAATGTCTATATTTACATCCATACTTCGCTTCTTGTGACTTATAATTTCTTCATACCCGTCTTATTCGTGATGCGACCAGATACATGTTATCGTCTGCGCGGACCTTTTTTGCTCTTCTTTGGTTTACTTTTTTTGGTTTTGGTTTTGAAAGCATCTCATTCACAATATGAGCAGGGCCGACGATGTATGCATGTCGGAGCATTTTCTGGTGGAGTTCTAGATTCCAGTTGCTTTTAGCGTTAGGGGCCGCATATTATCCCACTTGCATATGTACTTGGGAGGAGTCTAATCAGGTTCTTGTTTCTTTTCCGCCCGTTTCACTTTTATTCGTCTATTTACCTTTTCTCTTCTCAAGCCTTTTTTTACCTTCTTCGATTCTCCTGTTATTATATTTCTCCTGGGTCTTCCAGTTGTTTAATCCTTTATATTATTGCTTGAACTTTGACAGTGCAAGTTTACTCCGCAGTTTTGCATCACTGTTGGAGCTGTGGGCTTTGTTCTTTTATGTTCTCCCCCCCTTTTTTTGAGATTTTGCTCAGCATCTACTATTCTGGGTAGCATGAGAACAAAACTCCGTTTTTCAATAGCTCGGAATCCGATTCAAAACCTCTGAACAAATCCAGGGAATTGCTCTAGATAAAATCTGATACCATACCCCAAGACTACTAACACCATGTGAAATTTCGAAAAGCAAGTGCTATAGTCGTTTCGTGTACAGGGGCAACAACAGCAATACTGCACTTCGGAGTGACGGACTCCAGAAAGTTTGATCTCCGTGTATCAAATTTTTTTCTCCAACTTCTTCAAGAACCTATTAACACTACTCTCCACTCGGTGGGCTCTTTCCTCCAAATTTCGGGGCCGGCCGGAGTTTTGTATTGACTTCTGAGCTATTTTCTGGGAATGTGAATTGACCTCTGCTTCAGTGGGCCGGTACAGCTGCCTGTGGATGTCGTAGTCATTTGACACTGGTTGCTGCACGGCTGCCTTATCATACGAGTAGTTTGAGTAGCCGCCAATTGGGGGTGGCGCTGGAGACGCCGGTTGGATCTGAGGCTGGCCACCATATATATTCTGGGTCTGACCATATAGATGAGCATTGGGATCCTTGGGAGGCGGAGCAAATGACATGGCCACTGGCTGGTGGGGATTGGGCTGGTGACCCCCGGCTCCTCCGGCAAGGAATGATGGCGTATAGGATGGGACGCTGGGTGGACTCTGAATAGATGATCGAGACGAGAACGACCCGGAGTGTGTTAGGCCAGCACTCGGTGGCGGTGATGCGTAGCTTCCAGGCATAGTGTATGGGGGCCCTTGACTGTTTGGGGGAGGTGCAAAGCCTCCTCCGCCGGTGATCTGGGACGGTGGTGTGAACGGTGCTCCGCTATCTGCTGCTGCGGCCGCTGCGAGTCCGGTTCCATCTCCGCCGTCAATCGGAGGGGGGGTCTTCTCCCGATGTTGAATTGGTTCAGGTGCGGCTGGTGCCGCAGGATTATATGGTAGAGGTGTAAATTGGGCAGGGTCATTTCGTTCCTCTGCAGCAGGGGTAGTGCCATTGACCGTCTTCTGTGCTGTGGCGGGCGGACCCCCAATCGGGGGTGGAGGAGGAAGATTGCTTGGTATTGAGAACGTCTGGGCAGGGGGTGGGGAGTTGGGTGTAGGTTCTGATTGAGAGTTACGAGTCTGCCCGTTCTGGTACGCTGGATCTGTGATGGCCACGTTTTCTAGTTGTTGTACAACCGTACTGACTGAAGCCTGTGGAGGCGGATAGGGATGCCTGTCTGTCTCGATCTGTGAGGGAGACAGATATCTTTCCATCAGGTTGAGGAAATTATCCGCATCATCTGAGGTCCAGAAATAGATGTCCAGCGTGTGCAAGCGTAGTTCCTTGTCCTCATCACGCGGATCAGTGCTTGGTAATAACCATTCATGAGGACTGGCATTCGGTGGTGGAGGGAACGCCTGCGCGCCCTGTGATGGCGGACGGCCATCCACGGTTAAAGTACACAGCGTTGGAAACTGGGCGGAATGGCGTAAATAGACCTGATCCAGAGCTGGACATCAGTCAGCGAGGAGAGTCACTCTATGCGGAGGATGGGTGAAAAGGGCACCAACCGCCATTGAATGCATCTTGGTCACGAGTTCCAGGATTATTCGCTACTTCAATTCTCGTCTTGCGCTGCACCACATTGTGATAAAGATACAGATAGGAGCCCTTATCAAATCGATGATGGAGAGGCTTGGGAGTCGGAGTTGTGAAATAATAATGAATATCGGCAAAGCTATGAGAGGGTTAGACTAGCTTATCGCATTTGAAAGAGAGGGGGATCTTGCGGGGGCAGTGTACGACTTACACCGTCAGCGCACGCTCTTCACCCGGCAACGGGGGCATGATGGCTTATCAGTATAGTATAGTACAGAGTAGTGTAGTATAAAAAAGAGTAGTTGCGATGGGGGCGAGGGGTGGGGGTATATTTGAAGGGGGAGGTGAATAGACATGCGTAGAAGTACGCGATAGAGAACTTGGGGACAACATTATATATGGAACGATTCAATGAGGGGGAATAAGTTGTAGTGTCCAAGAGGCCGGCGGCTAGAGGGCGCTTCGAGATGCATCCTGGCGCCGTGATTAGTTGATGCCCTACTGGGCTGGCGGCCTATAGGAACACCCCGTCGGAGCCGTCATATCGTTTCTCCGAAAATTTCATTTGAGCTTCCGCATCATCGCAACTTCACGGCCCATCATCGTTGATTACGGAGATCTTACACTTGAAACGGGGAGCTTTCTTGCTGTCATTCCCTGAGAGTCGTTCTTCCCAAGGGGTTTAGTCTTCGGTAGGTGTATCTGTCCTCTTCCCTATCTCACAATGGAAAAGTAGTGCTCATACCTACGCTCCCCCGTACCCAGTGATTTATTGGCTCTCCCGCACACCGTCGGAACATTCAAGGGGTCCCTTCAATTGGGCCAATTTCGGCAATCTACGATCCAAAATGTCTCTTGTCAATCTCGCCCACGTTTGCTCCCATCTAAACAACGCCACCAAGGCCCGTTTGGGTCTCACATCCATCCCGAACACGAAGCTACACCTGAAACTGTGCCTTGCTCTCCAGAACTCTGGCTACATCTCTTCGGTCGTCCGCGGAGGCCCTACTCCCCCTCCTCAACATACTCTTCTGGGTGTTCCCTCGGTAAATGATGAAGTCGAAGGTGTACAATCGTTGACTCAAAGCAATGTCGCCTCAAGGCGTCTTTGGCTCGGGCTCAAGTACTGGCAGAGCGATCCCGTCCTCGGCAAGATGAGCGTGGTTAGCAAGCCCAAGAGAAGGGTCACGATCGATGTTGCAGGCCTTCGAGAAGTGATTCGCGGAGAAAAGAGTGGATATGTAGAAGGTTTGCGGTCCCCCGGTGAAAGTTTATATTTGTCGACGGACCGCGGTATCATGGAAGCGCGAGAGTGTGTCGAGAAGCAGGTGGGAGGCCTGGTCCTTTGCCGGGTGCTCTAAATAATTGAGATGGATGTCAAAAGGCAGAACAAGATAGAGCGTTTCTTTCATATATGTTGGATGCTGCGGGTTTTGCATTTAAACCGGAGTTTGGCCAGTCGCAATGCCTCCGCCCATGATTTGTATCTTCTTCTTTTTATGTTTGCGACAGTTGGGATGGATACCTTGTACAGTAACATAGGATCGACTTCATGTATTACTTACTTTCCTTTATTTGTGCTTCTGTCCATGACATACCCGTTTTTGGGCCGTTTACTACTATTATACAGCGTTGTGTACATGGCTTGGAATTGGATGGGACTGACTAGATCAAATAATAGGAGAATAAGTCATGAAGAATTCAGAGCTTTCGATGGAGGCGGTGGCTCTATGGTACCTACAGCTGGGAGGTACATCCATGGATCTATATACCAGGTGACGTTTTAGGGGAAGGGCTAGCCAGAAACGGAATTCTTGCGGAGGACAAAAGAAACAACACTCCCACAATCTAACCTATACTTTTGCTGGTTACAAAGGCTTCATTGCTGATATATTCAAAACACTCATGTCTTCCCACATCAATCCAGATCTCCAAATGTAGCATGGTAAGATGTGCACGATGAAAAAAGTCCTGATATCAGGTGGCACCGGTTTTGTCGGTGCGGCCATCGCCAGAGCTCTTGCAGAGAAACATCCCGAGTGTGCCATCACCATCATAGATATCAAGCCACCTGGACCGGTCCATACTGTACCAGATGGTATTGAATATATCAAGGTTGACGTTACTATACAGGAGGAGGTCAGCAAGGCAATAGAGCAAGCCAGACCGGATGTTATTATCCACGCGGCCGGAATTGTCCCAGCCCTGAGTGAACGATTTGGAAGAAGGCTTGAAGGGCTTGTTTGGAAGACTAATGTTGGAGGAACAGAGCATATCTTGCAGGCCGCTAAACAGAGTGGAGTGAAGGGCTTTATTTACACCAGTTCTTGCTGTGTGGTGACGGATCAAATGGACGTACCGTACCACAACATCGATGAACAATGGCCTATACCCTCCTCCTCACTCATCTATGGCGAGTCAAAGGTTGATATCCCGCTTGATATATGTGATGCAATTCAACACTGTAGTCTCTAATACGCTGATACATGTCCTCGCAGTTAGGCTGCTGCAGAAGCTATGGTTCTCAATGAATCAAGCGACACAATGGCCACATGTTCTCTCCGACCTTCTGTGCTATGCGGACCGGGAGACGACCGGTTAGTCCCTGCAATACATGCGTGTATATCCAAGGGCGAAACCCCGTTCATCGTCGGCGATGGCCAGAATCTGTGGGATGTGACATATGTCACCAATGTTGCCGATGCCCATGTCCTGGCTGCTGAGAATTTGATGTCTTCAAAGACTGCAGCCAGTGAAGTCTTCTTTATTCAAAATAATGAACCCATCACCTTTAGGGACTTTTGCCTTGCCATATGGGCCCATTTTGGCCACACACCCCCATTTGAGATTCACATCCCCAAGGCACTGGCTTATCTTGTTGGCTTGATCTGTGAATTCTTGACATGGGTCTTTGGAACAACCACTACCTTGAGCCGCGGCAGTGTTCGGGATGCATGCTCTGTTCGTTATGCTAGTGGCGAGAAAGCAAAGCTGATACTAGGGTACCTACCCAAAGTCGGGATCGAAACGGGTGTTCGGCTCAGCTGTGAGGTAAGTAGACAATCATGTCTATCCAGAGAGTTCTCGTGTCCTTATTTACTCGGATATCTAGGATTATGCTCGACGTATGGGGATCGAATCACCAATGCAGCAGGCATGTAGGAAGGGTGAATGATCTTCGTGTGCATCCTAGCCAAGAGTTACTGCATTGACAGTGTAACCCTCCGATCAATGAAGAGGCGAGTACGTGTTGCTCTGACGTGACAGAAAACATTAGCCATTGTACTCCACAAATCATTTACAGGTTCCAAGTCTTTCTGGACAATTTGTTGGGCTGCAAACAATGTCTCCGTACGCGGTATCTCCCGGTATGCGCCGCATAGGACTAGCCTCTGATATTCCTTTTTATTTTTATTTTTCCTTTTGCTTCTCTAACCTAGCGTAATCCTTGTTTGTCTATCCAAATGGCCCATTTATCGCCATCATCACCAACAGGAATGATAGAACGGTCGAACCCCGAGAAGCGATTGTTCCGAATAGAACCGGATAGACTTTTGCAAAACTTCGTATCCATTACTTGGCCGAGAGCTGAAGTAGGGACCCAATAATTGAATTGTTCTCGGCCTTTCCTGGTCGCCAGATTGAATCACCCCGCAATCCACAGGCACATATGACGAGGACTGGCCCGCAGCTTGGGCAACAAAACCCGCAGCCAGGTGTATGCCCAACTTGTGTCAAGAAGCATCAGGATCCCAATGGGGATGGCAAAGATTCGCGTGCTCCACCGTGGAATCCCAATTTCGGGCCGCCATCTGTTGGAACCTGGCGCTTCTCAGATCCACCGATGTTGTTCAATCCAAGTACCACTATAATGGTAGGCACTATGGGCCGTCGGACTTAGGTGGCCCCCATCGTTTTAGTACTCCCGTCGACGGATCCGTCAGTGATCAGCGCAAGCTATAGGCGATGGAGTCAGCACCGGTACATAAGTGCAGCGGCAGTTGCTTCGATGGCGAAAGCAAAGACCAATCCGGGGCAATGGAGAGAATCGTTTTGTTATGAAGGCGGGACTTGAAGAAGGATGGATTTCCCGTAGCACCTGCTTGGCTGCGTCCTGAGGGCTCAGGCAGGAGCCCCTTAACCCGAACGGGACCAACCAGCGCTCCTGGCTTGAAAGAAGTGTTCGACTTGACACCCAACGACCAGATTCCGACTGGATCCCATCTTTCTCGCAGCCATACTCCACCCGGGATCTGTGTGGGGATAACCCACTCAGTGCTGGAAAGAAACTCTAACCGCGAGCTTCCTGCGATATAATTGCTGAATGATCTCCGATGGAGCCAAGCCCTGAGACAACATGTCACTCTGCCTAGTGGATGCATGCGCCCTGCGCAATCCTGATATTGCTGCCCAAAACTCAGCGCAGGCGGGTATCTGTCGTCGGCTCCCCTCTTCCATCTCGATGTCCTATGATCCCAATGTCCTTTCGAGGTAGGATCAGCACCCGAACGTTGACCGGAATCTGCTCCTGATGGGTGCTTTCCAGCCTTTCCGGGCTGATCCCACAAGAGATGTATCCCCCCAAGGGCAGTGCAAGGAAGCACCTGATTGAACGTGAGACAAAAGACGGGCAAGGGAGCTGGGTCAGGCACCTGCCTGGCCCATACCTCGCGCTTCTGCGATGACTGTTATCTATCCTCATCCAGTCGTTATTTACGCCCCTTTTCTGATCTCTCTCTGTAAACCTTGTCAAATGGGGCCTGGTGTTGAGGGGATTTGATTGGCGATCTGACCCTGTTGTATATTGGTCTTCTCCGCAAGTCTTGTTCTAGACAGGAACGGAGTCCCCTTTGTAAGTGTCCCTTGGCCGTTGCAGCGTGGTGTTCTTCATACCATGCCTATCTTTATCTGAGATATCGTGGGACGGAAGAAGCAAAAGCTCGCCTCGGTCCACAACGATTGGGCCCATATCCTTGCCTTTGCTTACCTAGATGTCTATATTAAACACCAGAGCTCCCTAGCTTTGCAGTGAGACATTGCTCGAAAACAAATCTTTGTTTAGCAACTCGGCAGCCCTAAGAATATCCGACTAGCCCTGTCTTTTTGGTCTCTTTGCCAATTCCTGTACTCAAATACAACCTCATGCGCCGGTGCTATCAGTTACAGTAATAGCAATGTCCTCAGCCTTCAGTTATTTTTCCGGGACGTCAGGTAGTGGCTCCTGCACGCACTCCATTAGCAGTGAATCCGATTCCTGGTCCCGTCACAGGTCAGCGCTAACTGGCGAATCCCCTTGTCTCTACCTTCCCTGTGGCCTAAGGTTTTTGAAAGAAGCTCACCATCTGCAGTGCCATCATGCATCAACAACCACCAATCTACGGGACTGCTAGCGAGCCTCCGTTGGTTTATCATCCCCATCCAAGGTATCTATCTAATCATGCTGTGTCGCTTCACTTCCCATTGGGAAGAGAGGGTATCGTGCTGAGGTAAACTTATCTAGCGCCAAACGATTTTCTCCCCCGCATCGTGATTGTGGTCCTCTAGACACTCAATCTGCCACCGCAAGGCCGCCGAAGCAAGTATCGCCGGAATTTGAGTTTCCTATGCCATACAGCGGTCTTCCGGTGGCTTCACACGCCTCTGGGATAACTGTCTCACCCGTGGGGCCTTTGCCGCGTCCAATTCTTTCGCGAGAGTGGGAACACCCCGCTCACCTGCCTCCGGAATCGCTTAGGCGCGATTACAACTTTGTTAAGCCAGCAGAGAATCCGGAATACCTGGTTGAAAGGCATGGCCGACGTAATTCTGAAAAGACCAAGGGCACTGTCCGTTACCATTCACAGAGACGACCGTCCAACCGGGACGAATTTGATGGACCCCATCAGTTACTAGATGTCCCCTCTCCGCGTATTATAGCGGCTCAAGGAAGGGATCTTCCTCATCTCCCTACTAATCTTGATGTTTCAGAGCAAGATCGAATCTTGAGCGCAGTGAATGACCGGCTGTCGCAATGTGCTTTTGACTTTGTTGCAAAGTATCAATTTCCGATTCCACTGGAACCGGACAAAAGACAGGTGAGGGTTCCCTCAGACCGTGAATGGACTGAGTGGGTATATCTCCTTAAGAGACTGGCCACCAAGCGCCGCATTCCCGCCCGGGTTTTGTATAATGGCCAAATCAAACAATTAGTCACGGTGCTGGAGAATTCCCTGGAAATGAGGCATGCTGCCAAGCATCAGTCCAGACCCATCAAGGATGATCGAAATGTTCTCCAGCTAATTTCAGCTGGAACCCAAGTGGCAAAGATCCTTAAAGATGCCAGTGCCATGGAATACTTAGACCGTCTTTATGTTGACACGGAGAAGCGCATTCAGGATCGACGAACTCGCCGGGTAAAGTTCGCCAATCCATGAACAAGCCCTGTCTCTTTCACTTTTGAATGTGATATCTCCACACAATGGCCACTTTCCTTTTTATGCCGCAGATCAGACCATACTGGAAACCATCATGTCCCATGACCTGTGGTACATCTTCATTTGCTCCTTGATAGGCTATTTCCAGGGATGGCTCCTTCCGGAAGCCAACGTTTTGACCTTGGATCACCCGGATATCTGATTCACTCCATTTGGTCGGAACATAATCCTTTCTCGGACTCTGATGATTGATGAATAACACAGCATCCCACATTTGGCCCATGAACTCCTAAGCCGTCCGGAGCATTTTCCCTTGATGAAACCCATGGATAATGAGATATACCGAGGCCAAGCCGTTCTTGGTCGTCTATTAAAGCGTACGTCGCACTAGTCACTGTGCTACATGTCAGACATCAGATAGTGATGTTGTTGCTCTCTTGTTATGCCTCTTTTTCCCGCGGTGCTGGGTAGTCCTTTGTTTGTTTCTGTCTTTTCGAGTATGTTGGTCTGCTTTCTATGTCTACTATAACCGAGCTGGAAGGGTAACCATAGGCATTGCTTTGGCCTACTCTTATGTTCAGCGCCCGATTGATTTTATGATACTGGACTTTGTGTATTTATGGTGTGGCTGTCTGTTTGTCATTGCTCTATCCGACCTTGATGGCTTCAGTGGTCGGCCTCCCGAAATACCGTTTGATTATACAGTACCGGATGATGGAATGTCTGTTATGTCACCTTTTGTCTTGTTCATAGACTCCTGGCTGCAATGGTCTGATTTTTCAATCCGATGTGCTATTTCCATGGTGGCCTAAACTGCAGACGTGTCCCTATTGATCCAAAGACAACAGTGACCATGCAATATCCTACAAGTCAAACTGCGGTGAGATATGTCTTTCTGAACTGTCTTATTATCACCGATCGAGGGGGAAACTCGTGGTTATGACACGTTCCTTGATCAATTTTGCCGATAATGCCTCTGACTGAGCTACACATATACAGCGAATGGCAAGATAGAAAAGAGAAAAGGTCAATTATGCCGACAAAAAGAAAAGTAAGAATGCAAGAAGTGGCTAGCTTGGGCCCGACGAAAATGCTAAGGATATGCTGAGAATTTGAGGGCTGTACTCACAGCCCATTCATATTCTTAGTATTCGTAGGCCATACGTTTTCCGGCGTCCAGGAAAGCGACGGTGATTCTGTGGCACCATGGGCACTCGATGGCTGTCTAAAATGACTAGGTAACAAGACCATGCAATCCATGTTCTTCCCGAATCAGGAGAGAAAACGTGTAAGAATATCGCGACGAGGAATACATCAATTAATTGGGACAAGCATTGAATTCGATGCTCTATTGTCTATCATCCGCGCAACACGTTTGGGGAAAATCTCAACTATATCCAAGGCTCCTCTCTATAAGCAAGACAGACGCTGAGTCACGAAAACAGATAAAAAGAGAAAAAACTTATTTACTTAACAAAACATATCCTGAATGGAAGTACTCTAGGCATCCACCTTATGCGTTTCTAAGCGAAATCTTCGTCCAAGCATGACCTAAAAATCGGACTGTCGATTGCAGTGCAGGTAGCGGTGAAAGCCGGATTGGTGTTTTCCAAACCAGTATTCCAGCGACAGCTATGCTGGAGATGACAGCAGATGCGAATCCGTAGCCGAGTATCCTGCCTTGTCTGTGGACCGCCTTGACGACGTCCGAGTACCGTTGTGTACTGAAGCTGACGCGAGCATACTGGGTCTTCCAGCCAAGGCTAGGCACGTAGAGATCGAGGGCTTCCTCGATTGACTTACGAATTTTGTATAGTGGGGTCTTCACTCCCCAGCGCATCTCCAGATAATTTTGTTTGGAGAGGTCATTGATGGCGTGCGTATCTGCCGTTCGTTGATCGGTGTATGCTTGAAAAGCTGCTCGGCGTGATTCGCGGCGAGTCGCGAGACTTGCATTCAAATCAAAGGCGCCGTGCTTGTCCAAGAAATCAAACAAGACCCGAATATCTTCAAGACCTGCGTTGAGACCTTGCCCATAGAATGGGAGGATAGCGTGAGCGGCATCTCCGACAATGACAACATTGGAGCCATAGTGGTGAGGCTTGCTTTTGATACTAATCAGGGGGAGATGAGGGTTTTCTTTGAATTGCTCTTGCAGAGCTTCAGGGGTGATCAGATCCGGGGAGACACCGGGGAAGTTAACATCGAAGGATTCGAACAGTTTCTGCGGTGAGCTCTCCAATTGCGCATAGTGGGCGGCTGGGGCAAATAGAGTACAGGTGAAGGATTTGTCAGGCGACGGAAGAGCGATGAACATAAACTCCTTTCCGGGCCAGATATGCAGGTGGTTCGGCGAGATGCGGAAGTCACCAGTGTCCGATGGTGGGATCCGAAACTCGCACCACAGGGTGTCGATGTATTCCTGTTGATAGTCGACTCGAGAATACTTCATCATGTGATATCTCGAGGCGGAATGAGCACCATCTGCACCGATCATGTAATCGAAGCTTACTTCGATCTCAGGGACACGGTTGGAGGAGCCAGGAAGGGGAGTATCCCCTGGGGCTCGACGTTCGAACCATGCTCGGTTTGATTGGAAATCAGCTCCTGTTAATTTGTGATTGAAGAACAATGTGACATTTGGCGTCCGCTCCAACTCATCAAGTAAGGCATTATTCAGCGTGCCCCTATCTACGGAGTTGATGGCCTGTGAGCCTGTTGTTAGACACGAGAGCCTCAAGCATCAGTCATGGAAGTACTAACTTGACCATGGACGTCGTATGCCTGCGCAGCTTCCCAGAGCTTTCCATCGTCTCTCCCGTGAATCATACGACCATGCATAGGGATTGCATCGTTGAGAACCTTGTCGATCATGCCATGTCGATTTGAACCTTTCAGGGACGAGATACCTCGTTCAGCCAGAGCGAGGTTGATAGACTTGGTAAAGTTCAATGGGACCGTAGTAGGATCACGAAGGTCTGCAAGTTACTCCACAAGGTGAGCAAAAAGATCCACAACTGACATCTATGATGCAGCATGGGATGTATCATATATCAGACGATGATGTCATTTCAGCGACACGGAAATCAATTTCGAGTCGAGAAACTCATATCCTCATTCTAGTAGATATCGCACGATACAGCATGGGCACGTCGTGAATGTAGGCTCACCTCCACGTAGTTCATACACTTCAACATCATCTCCTCTAGCGGCAGCATATAGGGCTGCGAGGGATCCGACTGGTCCGGCACCTACGATGACTACCTTCTGCTTCCTCGGAGATTCATGTGCCATGATGATTGTAGAACAGAAACAGGTCTATCAAGTCAAGCGCACTTTGCTTCTCTTCAAAGAAGAAAAAGTTATTCACTCCTATATTAAAACAATGACTATGGCTCATGGATAGAACTTTGCCTCACGTGATTAACACGTGAGTGGCATTCCGACGATTTCTCCCCAATTACAGCCAGCGATGGTTGCGCCATACTTTTGACGCTTAAATTTCGCCTTGTACGTAGAAGTATCACATGATGCCAAGCCGCGCGTCTGGCTGCGCTTAACCGTTGACGTTAACGGCTAACAGCCTTGCCGCATTAGGGATAGTTCCTTCTGCGCCGAGACTCGACCGACGAGTGTATCCGCGGGGGATTTTCCCATTTTTTCCTACGTCTAGCAACGCTTGATCCGCATAGGATACCCCAATTTGACTTTGCTTCGCATTTGTTGCGCTATTTTCTCCCTTCGACTTTCTATCTCTTTCTTACAGCATGGCAGTGGAAGCCGCGACTCGGAAATGCATGGGTGTGGATTGCGACAAGGCCGCGGGAACTCTGCAGTGTCCGACATGCCTCAAACAGGGCACAGATAGTTTCTTTTGTTCACAGGACTGTTTTAAACGGAGTTGGGTAGGCTGCCTAGTGTGACCTGTAGGGTCCACGTACTTTACTCTCTTTTTGACTCCACTCCGCATGTATACTAATGTTGTTGTAGAGCGAGCACAAGGCCATTCATAAAACAAAGAGTAATATCCTCACAAACCTGTTTCCGCCAAAAGTAGTTTCTGAACCAGATCCAGCCACCGGCCTCTTCAATCCTTACCCAGCCTACCCTTTCACCGGTTCTTTGCGACCTGTCTACCCACTTTCGGCCCGGAGAACAGTGCCCAAATCTATCCCCCACCCCGACTATGCCAAGGACGGTATTCCTCGATCAGAGCAAAAGTTCATCGGCCGGCATAACATTACTATCCTGAACAAGGAGGAGCAGGAGGGCATGAGAAAAGTCTGCCGCCTGGCTCGTGAGGTATTGGATATCGCCGCACGGGAACTGAAGCCTGGTATCACGACCGATTACCTTGATGAAGTCGTTCACAAGGCCTGTGTCGAGCGCAATGTGAGTGGCCGTCTTGATTTGAGGCGCTATCGTAAGCTTGTCCGCGTCGCTTGATACTGAATTGCGTCTAGTCCTACCCATCGCCGCTGAATTATATGCACTTCCCCAAATCTGTCTGCACATCGATCAATGAGACCATCTGTCACGGTATTCCCGATCAGCGCCCACTTGAAGACGGCGACATTATCAACATTGACGTTACATTGTACCATAATGGCTTCCATGGTGATCTTAACGAAACCTACTATGTTGGAGAGAAGGCTCGGTCAAACCCGGATGCTGTTCGAGTAGTGGAGACGTCTCGGGAGTGTTTGGAGAAGTCTATTGAGTTGGTGAAGCCGGGTATGCTGTTCAGAGACCCAGGAAACGTCATTGAAAAGCATGCGAAGAGCCGCAACTGCAGTGTGGTCAAGAGCTACTGTGGCCATGGCATCAACCAGCTGTTCCACTGCGCTCCTAATGTTCCCCATTACGCGAAGAACAAGGCGGTAGGAACTGCCAAGCCTGGAATGTGTTTTACAATCGAGCCCATGATCAATATTGGTACCCACAGGGACCGTACATGGCCTGATGACTGGACCAGCACCACTGCCGATGGATCTCTGTCTGCCCAATTCGAACACACACTTCTGGTGACGGAAGACGGTGTTGAGGTACTGACCGCTCGTCTACCAGACTCTCCTGGCGGACCTATCCCTATGCCAACAGTTGAAGAGGCGAAAACCGAGGCATGAACTGGAGATGTTAGAAAAAAGAGTTGAGTGAACGAGACTAGCGAATAAGAAAATTCATACTACCCAGAATTCCACCAGGTCACGGCGCCCACAGCCTGAAGGGTTTCCATCATAAAAGTGAATCAGAAGATTCAGAACATTTCCATAGTAAACATTCCCACCCACGTGATCGCCCTACTCCCGCTATCGTTGAAGACTTGGTATGAAACTTAATCGGCTCAAGTCTTTTGGCTCCATCCAGGGCCGAGAGCCGACTGATCCAATGAGGGTGTGTCTTGTTCGGTTTAATTTGTAAGCTCAGTGGGGTTGCTTATCATCACGTGACCTGGAGATGCCCGAGGCCGGTGGTATAGTTGTGGTGGAGTCGTCGCTTCTTCCTGTATCTGTCGTGATTGACACAGTCCAATCCTCGATCCGTGGGACTGGTGAAGTGAGCATCATGGCCCCAGAAAGGACACCTACAGAGACTTCCCCGCTGCTGGGCCCGCAAGTTAACGGTAATGCTGTCCGTCCCTCAAACGGTGTCATTTCTGGTCTGCGCGACCCCGACACGGTAGGGCAGAATGGTGGTTCACAGGAAGCGTCGGGCAAAGACGTGACAGAATCAAGCCCACGACTGAGCTATATATTTCCTGCGATTTCAATTGGCGTATGGTCTCGTTTTCCCGTGATTAGTTGTATACCTGTGCTAATTTATGCCAGGTCTTCCTATCTGCAGCCGACCAGACTATTATCATGGCCAGTTATGGGCAGATTGGTAGCGATCTTCATGCACTCAATCTGACAAGTTGGATTGCCACTTCATACTTTCTAACCTTAACGTCGTTCCAGCCGCTCTATGGAAAACTGAGTGATATCTTTGGTCGCAAGGCATGTCTGCTGTGGGCGTATGCTATCTTTGGCACTGGCTGCTTGTTTTGCGGTCTAGCGCAGAATATCCACCAATTGATTGCTGCTCGTGTAAGTATTTGGCGATCTTACATGAATGAGAATATGGGGTGGCTTATGGGAGTATAGGTTTTCCAGGGTATTGGGGGAGGCGGTATGACCACCGTTGTCAGCATTCTACTAAGTGATATTGTTCCGCTGCGAGATCGAGGTGTCTGGCAAGGTATAATCAATATTATATATGCTACTGGATCGGGAATTGGAGCACCCTTAGGTACGGCAGGCGTTATGATTGGTCGGCAACCACTAACGTTATCCCTCATGCAGGTGGTATATTGGCAGACTACATTGGCTGGCGTTGGTATGGCTTCTCTCCCAGTGTAAAAGGTTGCTTGCTTCTGATACATTTCATAGGGCTTTCATTGCTCAAGCTCCCATGTGTGTTCTTGCTTTCACAGCGGTTTCTATCATACTGAAATTGCCACCGCAGGAAAATAGTCACTGGAAGGACAAGCTCCGTCGTATTGATTTTCCAGGAGCGATTATTCTCGTTGGGGCGGTCCTTGGCTTTCTTCTAGGTCTTGACCGCGGTAGCAATGTGTCCTGGACCATACCGATAACCATTATCTCGCTGAGTGTATCGGCTATCTTATTCGTGCTCTTCATTGTGGTTGAGGTCTTCTACGCAGCGGAACCATTTGCCCCCGGTCATATTATCTTCGACCGAACATTCTTTTCTAGTTATGGCTGTAACTTTTTCAGCTTCGGGGGCTGGCTGGCAGCCCTGTTCTACATTCCACTCTATTTCCAAGCTGTAGACGGTGTGTCTGCTACTGTCGCTGGGCTGCGTCTTCTACCCAGTATTCTTGCCGGCGTTACTGGGTCGCTTTTTGCCGGATTCGTCATGAAATGGACCGGGAAATTTTACTGGCTGACGGTAGCGGCATATTCATTACTCACACTAGGAGTCACAGTGATCTTCCTTTTCTCTGGAGGTGCCACGGAAAGTCTTGTACCGATGATCATGGGAATGGTACTTTCGGGTTTTGGAAATGGAATCGGTGTCACATCAACGTTGATCTGCCTCAGTAAGTGAAAAAGATACAGTTGCAATAAATGGAGTTGCTCTGACCTCTCTTGCAGTCTCAAATTCGACGCCCGAAGACCAGGCAGTAGTGACAGCGTGCTCTTACCTCTTCCGATCCCTAGGCTCAGTGATCGGCCTATCTTTATCTTCAACAGTGGTCCAGCAGATTCTTCGGGGCCGGCTGAGGTCTGCATTGCGTGACAGTAAGGATATTGACCGCATCGTTGATGGCGTGCGCCAGAGTCTCGACTTTATTAAGACCCTTGATCCGAGTGTTGCGAAAGCGGTTCGGGGCTGTTATGGATGGGCTATGAATAAAGGCTTTGCATTCATGATTGCTGTGGTATTCTTTGCCCTTGTCAGCAGCTTCTTTATGCGTGAAAAGAAGCTGATTCGGTGATCTGGGCTATCAGAGAATATCCAAGTGATGTTTGATGGTTGCGCTGACACGACAAATGCGCCCCAAAAAGACGAGTATATTGCAATCTCTAAATTAGAGGGCATACAGCATATATCTGCAAATTGCGCAGCACTGCTACTATTTTTGTGACTTATCATTATTACGACAATACATAGCGAACTCAAAGACATTAGAAGATTGATGACTGGAGGCCGTAGTGTCGTGTAGAACACTTAATTTACTGCAACTCCGAAGGCGGTCGTTTATTTCACGGGCTTTTGGTTGTCCGCCTTTCTCCAACTCTTCCCCAATCAACTTATACTCCCACCTTCAGCTTCCAAACTTGTCACGCTGACAACCTCATTGCTAGCGGTTTTCTTTCCTTTGCACGCTTTTTTCCGGATCTTATCGCACATTCACGATGAGAATGACCCAGTTCAATAGCCCATAGCCCTTTCGCCGTTACAAACACCGCTATGCCGGCATCTCAACCAAGGCCGGCCTTGTCACGGTATCGTCCTATTGTCTACCTACTCACTGGTGTCGCAGCAGCCTACGCTCTTGTCTACATCAACAATCTTATCATCTCTTCCTCATCCCAACCATCTCTACGTCGCCGAAGAACTATACGCCGCCCGCGAGGCCTAAGGAGACGATCGGAGGTTGTGCCCGTCGAAACTCCTTCTTCTCGAGCCATCGCACACCTTGAGCAATTAGAGCGCCAGAATGGAGTATATGGTACATTTCGCATAGAAACAGAAGATGGCCGACGTGTGGAAAGTGGGCTGCTCCCGTCGTTGCTCGCAACCCGGGATCAGCTCATGGAGGAAGTCGGCGTTCCCCAGGCTCATGCGGAGCGGATGCGCGAGATGATGGAAGACACGTTTCTGGAATCATTTCTCGCTCTGGACTTCCCGCCAGCGCATACTGTGGAAGAGGGCAGCCCGGAAAGGAACTATTTGACGGAGCAGCTTCAGCGGCGTGGGATATCGCGTGCGGGGATCGAGAGGGCCTTGGCTCGGTTCAACGAAGACAGCAACTACGGAGAAGAATTGCGTCGCCGCCGACAGAACGGGGAGAGGGTTACCTTGTCTACTTCTACCTTCCCCGATGAATCTACGCCCGCGCAAAATATGGATGGTGGGGAGACAGTCGTGGATGATCAGAGCGTCTTTTCCTGGCGCGAAGGGCACAACGACGCCTCTCCGTCGAGGGAAGGCCAGAACTTGCTCAACCTACTTTATCATATCGCCGAGGACCAAGCACGGAGAGATGGTTATATCCACAGAGGAGTAACGTGTAACAGTTGTGGCGCTATGCCGATCCAAGGCATTCGGTACCGATGCGCAAACTGCATCGATTACGATCTCTGTGAGACGTGTGAGGCGATGCAGGTTCACATCAAGACCCATTTGTTTTACAAAGTACGGATCCCGGCTCCTTTCCTGGGGAATCCCCGACAGTCCCAGCCTGTTTGGTATCCTGGAAAGCCTGCCATGCTTCCCCGCAGTCTACATCGATCCCTGGCCAAGCGTCTGATGAAGGATACCAACTTCGAGAACACGGAGCTGGACGCTCTTTGGGATCAATTTCGTTGCCTGGCAAACCACGAATGGGCAGACGACCCAAACAAGCTCTATATGGCGATTGACCGCAAGACATTCGATCGATGCTTCGTGCCCAACACATCTGTCCGTCCACCCCCTCCAAGCCTTATCTACGATCGAATGTTTGCTTTCTATGATACGAATGGTGATGGCTTGATTGGCTTTGAAGAATTTTTGAAAGGCCTTGCAAGCCTTAACAATAAGAGCAACGACGAGAGGTTGCGCCGTGTCTTCCGTGGTTATGATATTGATGGCGACGGTTACGTGGATCGGAAGGACTTCTTACGGGTGTTCCGGGCATATTACGCTCTTAGCAGAGAATTAACACGAGACATGGTGGCAGGCATGGAAGACGACTTCTTAGAGGGCGGTGCACGAGATGTTGTTCTGGGGAGCCAGCCAATCAGTTCTGCATTTCCCGGCACCATACCTGCAGGAGAGGTGTCTAGGACCGGAGAAGGCAAGCGCGTCAACCATGAAGGAGATATGGAAATCGTGGACAACGAAGGTATCTTGCGCCCTGACGGGACCGATTCTGGTGACCGGCATGCCGTCGTCGGTGATGCTGCTGTTAGGAGCCGATACGGCAGTATCCGACCATTATTTCCATCCGTTCGGCTACCCGATCAAGGTAGACCTGGAGGCGAGAACATAGATGATGCCAGCAGCTCTGATGGCTCTAGTTCGTCGGTTGCTACTGACCGCTGGCCTCCGGCCGAACATATCCGCGATGAGGATATTGTGACGGCTCTTGGGGCCTATGTCCCCCTATCAGAGGTAACTGACCCAGTTGACAGGGCTCGGATCGGCACTGCTGTGTACCACAGAATGTTTGATGATGATGATAGGCGGGTGGATGCCGCTCGTAGATATGGGATTGATGAGCGGTGGCGGCGAAGGGCATTCTACACCGACGAGGAAGATGGCGCCGCTGCGCCTGAAGGCTACGAGACCGATTCAGACGCGGATGATGTATCGGTTGATGATGGCCTCCATAGCCAACATTCTGAACTTGAGTCACATCCGCCATCTCCTCGTTCCCGTTCTTCATCCAAGGTGCGGTTCCAGGACGACGTCACTGATGACTATGATGTGAGGTCAAATCCATCGACATCCTCACGCAGTATACTTGTTGGTGAGCGGTGGGGAGGCTTCGAAATCCCTGAAGTAGAAAGGGACGTTGGGAAGGAAATTCTATATCAAGTCACGCAACAAGGATT
Organism: Aspergillus nomiae NRRL 13137; assembly: GCF_001204775.2. NCBI lineage: Eukaryota > Fungi > Ascomycota > Eurotiomycetes > Eurotiales > Aspergillaceae > Aspergillus > Aspergillus nomiae. The sequence goes on along the minus strand of NW_015378146.1, from coordinate 21,363 downwards.
CAACGAACTGCTTGATCTATTGTTCAAACCCAAGGAAGACCTGCTCATGGAAGTTTATCGGACGCGCACTGAGCGCAAGATCTGGGCCCGAGAGATTGAGCTAGTAGAGCAAATAGATGCCGGAAAGCATTTCGCCCGACTGAATGGGCGGAGCGAGGACGACGAGGCCAAAGAGGAACCGGAGCCTTCCTTGCATAATCCCTTTGGCGACAGGTCCCTCGAAGAACTGCTTGAACGGGCGGGATATACTATCGGAAGCCCGCCTTTAGAGCCCACCCGAGACGGACCCATACTTGCTCCTCCGTCGCCTACATTGCGGCTCCCGGACGACGATGTACGACCAACTCACCTCGCTGATCCTGAAGAGGACTTAACCGAGCCTGCTTTGGCTGAGACCCAGCAGGAAGAGCCGGATTGTGCGCCAGATGCCCCATCACCAGAATCCCCAATATCAGAACGGAGTCGGTCACCATCTATTGAATCCGATTTTGACCCTACACTGCCACATCACCGCCCAGATGAAGATACCCAGGAGCTACCCGGTACCTCGGAGTCACACTTTAACGCTTACAACGCTTCCCCAACACACTCTACCTTCCCGCAAACCCTTCCTGCCGAACTTCGCCTCCAACCTAACGGTACAACCTCATTCCCAGCACCACCGTCAATCGCCGCCTCCTCACCCGAAGCAGAAGCAACGGCTCCCAAACTCTCCCCCTCACCAATCCAACCTCTACCCCCTGCTTCCACTTCCACACTCCCACCTCGAGATGGCCCCACCATGCCCCCATCTCCACTGATTCTTTCACGCTGGGCCTACCTCAATCGTATCGAACGTGAAGCAAAAGAACGAGGAGGCACAGGCGCCAAGCTTAATTTCGAGGAATTCTCGCATCGTATGGCAGCAGATCGTGGGCGGAGATTAGCATTTGTAGCTAGCTGGATCGAGATGGCTAGCTTCTAGCTGTGATGTACCTGATCAGTCTTCCTCCATTTGTCATCGTCGTAGTCGAGAGAGTGCATCTGCACATACCTTACCGTTGTTCATGTATATTAATTGTGAAATATGGAGAAAAAGTTATGAATTAGACTTTAATCCAATCAGTTTTTTGACGTGGATCTGGGACTTTATACTGCTGCACTTGGCCATTATAGTTCCTGATTTTTATAGCCTCCAGGTATTCCCGGTCCATTCCAAGTACCCATGCCCTTGATAAAGATATGTTAAGTACATACAATATAGGATGATATAAATGGCGTTGAGGAGGTATAGCCATCTCATCTTGGTATCAATTTCACCATAGTAAGAAGGGAACAGAAAGTTGAAGACAAAAAAGAAGCTCTAGATCTAGTCCCAGTATCTAATCACACCATCCAATCCACCAGTGACAACCTTACTCGTCTCTTGAGGATGCCAGTCAAGACAAGTCGTCGCACCGCCTTCCTTACCGCTCGCCATAATTTTGTGGTACATTTTCCCGGTCTTCCAGTCCCAGAAGCATACGTATCCGGCGCTGTCGCCGGAGCAGATGAACTGGCCATCTGGAGAGATCTTGAGGTCAATGGCGTAACCGGCGTTGTTGTGGCCGCGGAAGCTCTTCTTTCGGTTTTGGCGGAATTTATCCGTGGCGCCGTAGACGACGATCTGATTGTCGCCGGACTGGAAGGCGACGTATTTGCCGTTTGGATGGGGTGCTGCCCGTGTGAGAGCGAACATGTATGGTTCTGCGATGAACTTGATCGGGACGGGGATGCCGTATTCCCAGGCACGGAGGGATTTGTCGTCAGATGTGGAGATGAAGCGACGGTTATCGTCAACGAAGGTGATGGTGTTGATTGCTGCGAGGTGGTGGTCGTATTCTTGGACCAGTTCGCCGGAGCGGGTATCGAATTGGACGATCTTCTTGTCAGACATACCAGCCAGGAACTCGTGGGAGTGCTCGGCGCCGGGGTTGAACCGAACGACGTGTGGCGTCTTGCCGGTAGAGAAACGACCAAGGCACTTGCCATACTCGGTGTCCCAAAGTTTGATCTGGCGGTCGTAGGATGCTGTGAGGAATGTTTTCCCGGTGGAATGGAAATCTGTGTCGGTGATAGCTTTAGAATGGCCGGAAAAAGTGCGCAGAAGCTCGCGCGAATGGAATGCGTCCCAGATCTTGGCCTTGCCGTCCGCTGCAGAGGATAGTAAGAGATGGCCAGATTGAGGGAAGAAACGGAGGGATGTAATGGCTTTGGTATGTGACTTCCAGGTGTGGATGAGTTTCTTCGGGATAAAATTCTTGACACTGCCAATCTCCTTCCTGAGGTCGATATCCAAATCTTGCGGTACGTGCATGTACGTCCGGCCCATGTAGTCGAATTGCTCGGACCCATGGAACTCGGTCGTTTCCACCTTGGATGAATCGTCTTGGTAGTCTGTCGCTTGCTTGCTCATGGCAGGCATATGAGCCGGGGCGATCTCCTCTTCCTCTTCATCCACATACTCCTCGTCACTGGCGAGTTCCCGATCTTCGGCCGCCTCCGTTTCCTCGTACATATGGTCATCATCCTTATATTTCGCCCATGGTCCCAGATAAGCGCCTTCACCCTCGACAATGCTCGAATCACCCTTCCTTTGTCTTTTGGCCCGCAAGGCTGCCGATACCTCTTTCGACGGCTTCATCTGCACGATATCCCGACCTCCATACTGTGCCGCCCGGTCCAGATCTCCTACAAACTGCCCCGGTAGCCCGGGGTTGCGTGTGTATCCTAAGCTCTGGAACGTGCGGTGTTGCGCGGCAAAGGTGGCTGCGCTGATTGCTGCTTCCTCTGCGTATCCCGTCGGCACGTTCTTGCGCTTGAGCCCATTCGCGGGACCATCAGGCTTAAAAGGATTCGCTGGGCCCTGGTTGGGTCGGGAGAGATCGTCGTATGTTGCATTGTAAGTCAGAGCTTGGGAGGACGTATTAGCGAGCATCATCTGCATATGTGCTTGGTCCTGTACAATTGTTAGATATCACAAGACCCTGGCACGCAATATTTGAGAGTAGAGTTATATAATGGCTAAGGGACACATGGATAAAAGGACGAAATGGAAAGGATGATAGATTCCGGGGACCAAACCTCTGTATTTACTTCTGGCGCTGCGACAATCTTGGTCGCTGTCGGCGCGGTAGTTTGGGTCTGGGGACGCGTGGTCTCATCGTCGCTCGACTCGTAGCCAGCACCTAATAGCGAAGCCATGATGCACGGCTATTTGAGTTTCTGCAAAAGAGAACGTGGGTTTAGGAAGCTCTCAGTTGCGCTGGGAAGGTTAGGGACAAGAAAGGCAAAAGCGCGGTGGTCGTTGGATAATCTAAAGTTTCAAAGGCGGCGAGTCTAATTTTTCGGGCGGCGAAGAGTGTCCCACTGCGAAACACAACCGTTTCTACACCACCGGCGCTCTCTCCATATACACTACCTCTACCACGATCGTTTTTTGGTAGGGGTAGGCATGCGGAGATGCATTCTTGTTACAATGGCACAGCAAGGGTATCGTACGCTCTTCATTGGCACACTGCTTGAGTGGTGGTATATACAGCACATCAGACATCAAGAAGGAATACAGTCGCAACGTAAAATCAATACACGCAAAATATGTCAATTAAACTGCATCGCTGCGATGCAGTTTTTCAATTCACCATCCCAGTCTAAGTCGTTATACCAAAAGATTGATCATCACCCCAACCCGTCGTCAGATTCCTTGTCATAGGCATATCCTACATTTCGTCCATCTTCCGTTGCATGCTCCGGCATACCGGCGGAGCGCCGAGATCGATAAACTGGGCAGGCCCAGTTTGGCGACATGAGCGCGTCCAGGTACCGCGCCGGAGAGAATTATCATGTTCGATCCAGCCTTATCGCAAGACAAAACAGCGCATCACGCGATACTTCGGCCAGTATGGCCACCGCGCATCGCATGCTCCATCGCGTCACGAACTCAATGAGACTCGTCGCGGATCAAGGCAACGATCATGCTGTACAAGTAGAAGAAAAACATCAAAAGGTGGAAACCCAGTTTGATGAAAGATTCCTGATAATCAGTCAGCTGGCATTCCAAGTGAGTGATGACGTAAATCCCGAGCAACTGACCTTCTTGTGTACGTTGAGCTTGCGGAAGATCTCGGTCGCATCCAAAAGGTGCGCATTATCGTAAATCCTGAATAGTGCAATGTCCCGGTTAGTATCAGCATTGAGGCATAGCTCCGTTGATTATCATTCATTTTATAGAAAGAAGAGCCGAGGGACGTACTTCTTGGCATTGAACGCCAACAGAGGCAGGTTCAACAAGATCGCAAGCCAGTAGCCATTGATGACGAACAAGAAAGTAAGGAAGGCATGGACGGCAGCTTCGGGGATGATGTAGGCGTTGAGACGGTTGCAGAGGTCGATAGGGTTGATGTAGTCACTGTGGGAAAGCAAGGCGGGTTAGCTCCGTCATTTCGTCGCAATCGCTTAGTGGTTTATTAGAGGTCGGAGCTCCTCCAACCTTAATGCCCGCAAGCGAACGAGGGGACAGCAACGTACCATTCCAGATCGCTATACATAATCGTGAAGAACACCTGCAGAAACAGGTTGACGGCGTTGATCAACACCGCCAACAGGTAGAGCCACGCTTCGCCGGACATGTTGGGCAGACTCGAGAGGTTTGTGCTCGGAGGATGTCTTGGGAGCTGGAGAGAAGGGAAACGAGAGAGAAAAGGATGAAGGTGGATATAGCCGCTCTCGGGGATTCGGAGAGGATGATCGGCTACTCAGAGGGAGCAAATTTAAGGGGAAGACACCCGGTAGCAGAAGACGTGAGGATATATTGGAGAAGTGGAAAGTCGAGGCTGGAGAAGGCGATTGGATTGGATTGGATTTCGGACTCGGTGTGGGCGGTGAGAGTGTCTGGAGAAACCAATACAACACTAGTCTCGTACGGTAAAACCAAACACAAGAGACGACGTCTAGTGAGTATTGATCATAGTAGTATTTACGGAGCACATGTACATACTACATACGTACATCTATACGGTACAGGATCGGTACTGTAAGGATACTACGGAATAGGCATAGAAACTGGAGCATTACCGATAAGACCGGTATGAAAAAGAGCATGCGATATCGCTGTGGGATGCCTCAGTGTACGGTTGGGGCTACTACTTACCAGAAGCGGAGTCTCCCCGTCAACACGGACTTCAAATGGTCAACTTGCCAGCTACAGGTAACAAACAAGTTGTCGGGTTATTTGCTCTGATTTTACATTTATTATATACATGCCCCAATTGACACATTATACATGTAAATATAACTATATGCTCCTAATATCATGTTAACAAGACTGCCCCTCATATGGAAGTCCGCACGATGACGTGGGGGAGACACGGGAGACACGTGCTTCCATCCGCATCTGGAGTCTTCTTCTACCTAGGTAAACGTCGACTGTCGCCGTCATAGTAATTCTCATTCCTCATATGGGCATATATACACTTCCGGTGAGTCGTCTATACCCCTCAGCGGGCATTAAGACAGGGGTTAGATTAACATGATATGAATGGTGAGCATAAAAAAGAAAAACGAATCATACCAATAAAAGGAAAGCGAGGAGAAAAAGGGAAGGAAATAAGAAGCAGAAAAGAAAAGGCTATGAAAGCATGGTACAAATATCTTGTCACCAATCAACACCAAACAGTAACGTCGCGGATACCACCAATCTCGCCGAACGTAGATTAGACGAGGCGTAAAAGGCGAGAATGGATTGATGCATTCAGTACGCGACTACCGCTTCTCAATGAGGAAAACATGCATTGCTCCGTAGGCAATCACGATGAATGCCCCAGAGATTATACCCAGCCCAATAACATCCTTCCAAAACGCCAAAGTGTCGAACCCGAAAGCGCTCAGTATGGAGGCCCCTGGAACCTCAATATCCAGGCCATACTTATGGTCGATTAAAGTGAGGAACGTCACTTCGTTGACAATCAAGGCCTCAAAGCCGTAGTGGAAGATGGACAGCTAGAATTTGGTTAGCTTTTGCATCCTCCCTCCAGGAAGTTCAAATAGGTATAAACTTACTGTTTGCAGCCACAAAGCGGACTTGGGAATTGCATCGTGATTGAGTAACAGGCCAGCAAATAGCAGACTGAACAGCATCACCAAACTGCCAATCAAATTGGCCACTCCGCCATCGCGGAAGACGATACCGATGAAGAGACAAATGTTGGCAGCTGCGAGGTTGAAGAGGACAAGTACTAAGATAAACCGGAGAAACTCTGGCCATGCGGGAATCAGTCCGGTCATGGGATACACGATCACCCCCATGATCACCGGGGGCAATAGTCGCAGAGGCACGATGTCGAAAACCACCTTGGCCGCAAAGTACGTAACAGGGTGGTAGTAGCCATTCGCCCGTTCACGAACAAACAGGAGTCGTTCTGCTGAGAACACCGTGAGACTAGTGAGTGTACTGAATCCGAACAAGGCGAGGACGAAAAAGAAAAGACCCAGACGATTTTGGAACCCCTTGATGTCGTCCGTCAATCCATAGAACAGGTATCCGCACAGCACAGCAAGCAGAATAGAGATGGCATAGTGAGTAAGCATTAACATCGGATTCCGGTACAGGTTCCGCCATGTCCGCTGAGACAGGATGAGAAACTGCCGGAACAGGCCGACCCTAGCATAGCTCTTGGTTGTACTAGAGGCCCCTGAGAGGATGTCTGAGTTGGCTGAACCATTCGCGGTACTAGCATGCTGCACGGCTGCTACGATTTCGTCATTCACGGAACGAGCAACGTCTGAGCTGGAATAGTTCGCAACCAAGATATCGAGATCGGTCTGGCCTGGTGCAATTGGAGGTAACTCATCAGGGTCGTCAAGGATCTGCGGCGGAACATGACCCTGCTGACGAGAAAGGCGTAACCATTGCTGAGGGTTCTCCGTCACATCACCTACATCTTCCTCATCCGTTTTGGGGGTGGCGGGACGTTCACGATCTTTCTTCCGAGAGTAGAGTTGCTTATCTTGGCGTTGCTTGAGAGAAACTCGACGGCCATTCTTTGGCCTTCGATTTGCCTCCAGTGTGCTACTAGAATTGTCCTCGATACTTGCATTTGATGCACTAGCAACTGACTTGACAGCCCGCAAGCTGCTTGATGCTGTTTTGGGTGGGTCTGAGCGCACGTCTAACAACGGGGATACGACCTCGTCAGTATGGGACCGGGTAACGCTGGCATGCATCGTGAGATCCACGAGGTAGTCAGCAATATTAAACCCAGGAGGGCAAGAATATCCGGAATTGTCGAAGTACTGTTGGCATGTTGAAAAAGGACCCGAGTATACAGTCTTCCCATGTGCCAAGAGAACAAGTCGGTCGAATAGAGCAACGATGTTGGACCGTGGTTGATGAATAGTGAAGATGACGGTCCGATTATAAGTCTTCGCTAATGTCACCAGACATTCAACTACATTGAATGCATTGAAAGCGTCCTATTTAAGCATGTTAGCTATTACTGGGTATTAAGGTATTCGGAATACGTTTTGTCTTACCAGTCCGCTAGTGGGCTCATCCAGGAAGAGAATGCTAGGGCTAGTGACCAGTTCGCAGGCGATCCCCACTCGACGCTTCTCGCCACCAGAGATACCACGGCCTTTCCCTTCTTCTGAGCCGATTAATTGGTCCCTGATATGATGGATACCAAGCTGCTTCTCAACCTCAAACACTCGCTGCTCTTTGGCTGCTCGGCTCATGTCCCGGGGAAGCCGCAGTAGTGCGCTCGTTAGGATCGTTTCATGTACAGTCAGGGTGGGAAGCATGGTGTCTTCCTGATCGACGAATCCTATCATGCTCCTGAAATCGTGGTCATTGACCTTTTCTCCGTTGATATAAAAGTCCCCGCGGACTGCACCCCGCTTGTTTTTTCGAGCAAGAATATCAAGGAATGTCGTTTTCCCCGCACCTGAAGCCCCCATGATCGCTGTAATTTGGCCCGGCTGAGAGACACCCTGAATACCGGAAAGAATTTCCTTCCCATTCAAGAAATAAGACACATTATCCCAATACAGTGCTGCTGGCTTGTGATCCGTCAAGAGTTTAATAGCCTCATCGTCCGAATCATCGGAGAGAGGCAACTGAATACGTCCCCGATACGATCTGCGCGATAAGTACCACACAGTCAAAATCACCGCCACAACAAAGAGTGCACAGCCAGCGATAACTCCAGCGATGAGGGGTGTGTTGATTTGTTTCACGGGACGCGTGTATCCAGGTACATCTGTCTTGTACAAGCACTCTCCGGACTGGCAGTTCAGGAAGATACTTTCGTCTCCGAAAACGCTCTTGATCAAGTCATCCATGGCGGGTTCCTGGAACTTGCTGCCGTCATTCGCACTACCACCAATGGTAGACACCGACGTGAAGGAGGCAGGGCCTTGGATGGATTGGTCGAGAAAATCTCCGATGTCAATTGAGCCCTCTTCTCCACAGAGCATACGGCCCGGAATACACTTGCACTTGATATTTTCGCATTTGTATTGAGTTCTGTTCCGGTCGTGGGTCGTCTCCAGGCCCCAGTCGCAGGTATCCAGACCGCAATAAAACGATTCCACCTGGTCCACCCAGAATTGGAAATTACAGGTGTTATCATCCGCCTTGCAGGAAAACGTCACCTGGGGCTTCTTCTCCTTGAGCTGGTCGAGGATTTTGCGGTTTGTCACGTCGCACATCTGGAAATTTTCCTTGACCGTGACACCTTGGCTATAACAGACACCCCCTTGGCCTTCAGGCATCATGGCATTGCAAGCGTCATCACTCTGACAGACATTGCAGTTGATTCCGCCCCAGCCATCTTCGCAGTTGCAGTACTTGTCTGTGCGCGGGGTCCTGTCATGGCCATCGGCCAACGACCCGCAAGTCGGCTTCGAGCAGTCCTCACCAGCAAACCCCGGGGGACACACGCACTTGCCGGACAGATTATCGCAGGAAGCAAATTGGGCACATTGAAAGGCATCTAATTGGCAGTTGAAACATGGTGGGCAATCGTCTGGGCGCTTATCGAAAGCATTAAAAAGCGGAGATACCACACGGGCGTCGGAATAGTTGCTCTGTGCTACAGCTGCAGACACCGAAAACGAGAGCAGGGTGGCTAGGTAGAGCTGCGCTGGTAATTTTGATCGCATTGTGATCGGTGTGTGTGAAGATCGGACAGCAGTCGCCTCACTTACTCGCAATCTGGGTCTCGGACCAAGCGGAGTGACCAGTGCGGAGTAACTAAATGACAGATGGGATTAGTAGGTAAGATGACATTGATTAATGCTGTTGGTCGACGCTCGAGGGCGCTATCTATGGAAAGCAAGAGAAATGCAGAAACTTCCCGCGAAAGACAAGGCTGAAGAGAAGCAAAAACAAGGCAGAAAAGGAGTGGTGGTGAGATGCAGGGAGAGATGTAGTTGAGAGGTTGAGACGGTAGCGCAAGTCACCGATGACGCTGGGCGGAGGACCTGCATTGGCATGCCGACCGGGTGCCTGACAGCCTGGGGCATTCATGGACTGATTAACTCCAAAGAAATGGGGCTTCGGCGTTAAATCCGGGGCGCTGGGCACGTGATCTGTAGTGAATTCGATCTCAATTCTATTTCAGGAGCTCAAAAAAACAAAACGAAAAGTAAAAGACTAGGAACAGGCCAAGTATCAGACATTTACATCTTCTGTAAGATTTTCTGTGAAGTCTTATCCCTGTCATCATCATTATCATGGTCCAAATAAAGGAATTTGCCGTGGAGCAGGCATGTACATACATCCTCCCTCACAACCCCGCATGAACTCTCGTTCTTTATGCTAACATCATGGAAGTGGATGGATAAATATGAACACCATGCCAAGTACAACATCGCAGAGACGTGTTGTGCCTCTATTTCAGTGAAAGATCTACAAGAGCTGTCCGAGGATAAATCTCTGAGTCCATTGGATCTCTCTACAAAACTCACGTATGGTGCTATTCGAGGTTCGGAACGGCTGCGAGGGACCTTGGCCAATCTCTACTCGGTCAAAACACCAACCCCATTGCCTTCTGATAACGTGTTAATTACGCCGGGTGCTATTCAGGCCAACTTCCTTTTGCTTTATTCATTGGTTGGACCGGGAGACCATGTCATCTGTCATTACCCCACATACCAGCAGCTTTACTCAGTCCCAGCGTCGCTTGGAGCCGAGGTGAGCCTCTGGAAATCGAAGGAGAATGATGGGTGGAAATTGGATATCAACGAGCTAAAGGAGATGATTCGCCCCAACACCAAGCTGATTATTCTTAAGTATAGGATGCCTCTTTACCTCTTCACACTGTTATACCGCCCAACATGACTGACCCAAGGTTTTGGTAACAGTAATCCGCAGAACCCGACTGGGGCTGTCATCCCTCAGGCTACGCTGGAAGATATCGTAGAAATTGCGCGCAGCTCGTCAATCTTTGTTCATGCCGATGAAGTCTACCGACCTATCTTTCATTCTATTACCCCTATGGAACCTGAATTTCCATCATCACTCCTTTCTCTAGGCTACGAACGCACAATTGTAACTGGTTCAATGTCCAAAGCGTATAGCTTAGCAGGCATCCGTGTGGGGTGGATTGCCTCTCGTGATCGGTCTGTTATTGAGACATGCGCTTCTGCGCGGCACTATACTACCATCTCGGTGGGCCAATTGGACGACGCCATTGCGAGCTATGCCCTGGATGCAAGCTGCATCCACAGTCTCTTAAAGCGGAATATCCAATTGGCGAAAACGAATCTGGCGATCCTTGAAAAGTTCATTGAATCTCATCGGTGGGCCTGCGAGTGGGTCAAGCCACGCGCAGGCACGACGGCATTCGTGCGATTCAGTAAAATGGGAAAACCCATTGATGATGTTGCCTTTTGCGAAATTCTTCTGGAGCGGACTGGCATCATGTTTGTCCCAGGAAGTCAATGTTTCGGTGAGGGGGAGGACTTCAAGGGTTACGTCCGCATCGGAGTGGTCCAAGAAACCCATGTGTTGGAGGAGGGGTTAGAAGTGTTAAGGACTTTTATGGAGGACGGGTATGAAGACGTCCCTGTAATCCGGAAGAAATAAATTAAATGATGGGGGGGGTGGTATGGAAGCGCCTCGAGGTCCGAGCCATCAATCAGACTTATGGTTTTGTATGATTCCGATAAGTATTCAAGATACTAGGCGTTTTTCCCTTGCAGATGAGCATGTGACTTGCGTGATCACATTTAAGGTAAACTAACTAAATATGGAGATCATGGAAACAATTGGAAGAGATCGAAACTTCAACTTCAACCTCAACTTCTTGTTATTTTTACTTTAAACTCTACCAGCCAAAGTGGGACCCCAGGGAGACGTACGTACTAGTACTACTTTATGAACTAGACGAGAAAAAGTGGATCAGAAGATAAATACATTCAACCTTTTGTCTCCGTTTCCGAGAGAGCCGGACCCATAAATCAAGCCGAGGCAACTCCAATCGCCCTAACGTCAACACCATAACCCATACCCCATTGACCATGCAGTCGTCCATTTAAACCCAATATCTGTACCCTTTGGACCTTCTACGCTTCCTCTCGTTACATAACCCCGACTATTTGAGCCTCAACTCGCGTAAAGCGCGTATCCCTAGCAGCTCCCTTCTAGAGCTCCCCAAAATGTCTATCCCTTTACCTGGTACGTAACTTGATCTCCCACCCGGAGTGCCAAGGCTCTACAAAGCACCTTTCATTGATAATGATCCCTGACCATATACCTGGTGATTTCAGATCTGCCCCTTTCTATCGCTACGCCTGCTCTTGCCACCACACTCGCATACCTGAACGCGAAATACTCACTGTTCTATGATGTGACATTAATCGGGGGCTTGATCAAGTCCATTTTTAAGTCTCGCTTGGCCGAGCGTCGTGACCATCTAAACCTCTTCTATGTACTGGAGCAGCATGCCCTGGCCCCGGCGACCAAGGACAACCAGTTCATTGTCTACAACGGCCGTGCCTGGACCTTTCATGAAACCTACGTCATGGCGTTGCGGTATGGCGCCTGGCTTAAGAAAGTTCACGGAATCAAGCCTAAGGAAATCGTAGCGATGGATTTTATGAATTCTTCGACCTTTGTATTCCTCCTTCTGGGACTCTGGAGTATCGGTGCCGTGCCCGCGTTTATCAACTACAACTTGGCAGGGAAACCCCTGACACACTGCATCAGAACATCGACCGCTAGATTATTGGTGGTTGACGAGGAAATCCGTGAGCAATTTACGCCTGAGCTGATGGAGACGCTGGGTTCACCGGAGTTCCGGGAAGGTGGTGGGTCGGTCGAGGTGGTCTTTTTCACGCCCGAAGTGGAATCCCAAATCGTGCAGATGGAGGCCACGCGCGAAGATGACAGCGTCCGAAATGGCCCTGTCCTCCGTGACTTGGCTTTGCTCATTTACACGAGCGGTACTACCGGCCTCCCGAAACCCGCTATTGTCAGCTGGAGGAAGTGCTGGTCTGGCAGCATTTTTGTCACTCATTGGTTGGGGTTGGCTAAGAATGATCGTTTCTTCACAGTATGCTTCACCCTAACTTTTGCAAAACCTTTACTGCCCTTTTTACGCAATAGGCTGATATCAATATAGTGCATGCCGCTTTACCACTCATCCGCCTCTATCCTGGGGTTCATAACTTGTTTGATGAGCGGATCAACCCTGATCATCGGCCGCAAGTTCTCCGCTAGAAACTTCTGGCGAGAAGCGCGAGAGAATCAAGCAACGATTGTACAGTACGTGGGTGAAACCCTGCGGTACTTGATGGCCGTGCCGCCCGAGATCGATGCTGTCACTGGAGAGGACTTAGACAAGAAGCATAATGTGCGCGCCGTGTTCGGGAACGGCTTGCGACCTGATATCTGGGGCCGCTTCAAAGAGCGATTCAACGTCGCCACGGTTGCTGAGTTTTATTCGGCAACTGAAGGCACCAGCGGGTCCTGGAATCTCTCTTCTAACGATTTCACAGCAGGAGCAATAGGGCGAAACGGCTTGCTTAGTAGGCTAATTCTAGGAGGTGGCCTGACCGTTGTTCAGGTTGATCATGAATCGCAGCAACCCTGGCGGGACCCTGAGACAGGGTTCTGTAAGGCGGTGCCACGAGGGGAGCCCGGTGAGCTATTGTATGCCATCAATGCGGCTGATCCTGTTGAGAATTTCCAAGGATATTTCAAGAACTCCAAGGCCACCGAAAGCAAGATTGTTCGTGATGTGTTGCGAAAGGGCGATGCATACTTCCGCACTGGCGATATGGTGCGGTGGGACACTGAAGGCAGATGGTACTTCAACGACAGGCTGGGCGATACCTTCCGGTGGAAGAGTGAAAATGTGTCCACAAGTGAAGTAGCCGAAGTATTGGGAGCACACCCAGATGTGCATGAAGCTAACGTCTATGGCGTTGCGCTGCCTAATCACGACGGACGTGCCGGCTGTGCCGCCATTATTCTGCAACAACAGCACCAGGCTACCGACCCATCGGTGCTTCTTCCCCCCACCCAAGAGACCCTGAGCAGTCTTGCAGCTCACGCCCTAACGAATCTGCCTCGCTTCGCAGTTCCACTTTTCCTCCGCCTCGCGCCAGAAATGCAGGGAACAGGAAACAACAAGCAGCAAAAGCATGTCCTGCGAACCGAAGGCGTAGACCCGTCACTGGTCAGTCCTTCGGACAAGCTGTACTGGCTCCAAGGGGACACCTACGTGCCTTTTGAGCAGAATGACTGGAGCCGATTGCAGGGTGGACAGGTGAAGCTGTAATGGTTTCTCCTATGTTATGACGATCTATACAGTATATATTCTTTGTAACGCTTTCGGGTATATGTATGCAGTGAACATCATCCCCGCCAATTATCTGGTGTCGATACCCTGCCCACTCGCCATTTTAGACTGCCTCGGGTCTGAGCCGTATATGTATTTTGTGATATCACTAGCGTCCGAACAGCTTTATTCCCAGTTCAAGGGATACTACGTTATATGCTCCCACAGTCTGCCAAAACTGTCACCGTCCCACAACACGTAACTCGACACATCGAAAAGCTGGATACACCACCGCAGTAAAGCCAAATGCAAGCCACATACCCAGATCACAATTCTGAGGCAAGGCTTTGGCAATCGGCCCAACAAAGTATGATTGAGACTGGAATGACACGTTAGTGACTGTATATCCTAGCATATGTTATAGTCCAACATGGTAGTATGGGACTTGTTGCGTATGACAAAAGCACGTACCATTCCAAGGACGGCACCCAAAAGCCCGAATACAAAGCTGGCCCCGGCAGCAAGACCCATCGGCAACCGATGTGGATTATTCCAAACCGTCCAGTCATAGTTGTGACCTCGGCGAAAAATCCACGCCTCTTCTAGACAAACTGCCAGCCATGCCACAATCCAGTAAGACATGAGCGGGAGAAAGTTCTCCATGATCTCGCGAAGATACTCGCGAGCGACAATTGCGCAGACGGTGTAGATTACGACTTCGAATGTAGTCAGGAGAGGCCGCGGGATGCGTGGGCCGTAGCGGCCCAGCATTTGGAGGTTGAGACCCGCGGAGTATGTGCATGGGATATTGTTGGAGACTGTGCCGAGGAGGAGGATGACAGCGCAAAGGCGGCCAAAGCCGTGCAGGTTGCTGAACGACGCCGCGAGCAGACTCCCTGGGGAGGCAAGGGAGGCCTCGATCCAAGGTTGATTTGTGTCAATCCCTGTTGCTAGGCCAATGCCTAGGAGTGTTGTTAAAGCCATTGCCAGGCTCGTGCCTGTGCTACCGGCGAGGAACATTCCCCATGATTTGGTTGCTGTTGGCAAGTAGACGAAGTAGTCTGCGCTTGCCGGAGCCCAGGTAACGGCTGAGGCGAAGCAAAGAGAGAAAAATGAAAGCCGATCAGCGGCGGTCGCTCTAGGGATATCTGGGGAAAGGTGAGGTGAGGTGATGAAGCTTGGCCCGGCAGAGCCGATCATGATGGCCAACGTTAGGGCTTGAATGATCCAGGCGTATCTATGTCTGGGTGTCAGTTGGAAGCCTATAAATAAAGACAGTGGAGGCTGGAACTATCTATGTATAGGGCTTCTAGTTACCTAGTATAGAACTGGAAAAGGTGCACACCAAGAGTGGCGATGAACCAAGTCAGAGCTGATACTACAATTATACCAACAGGAACAGCTGTACGGCCTCCGGACACTGTATAGATGACCTGGCCCCCGAGAATGCAGTTCATCATGCCATATCCCAGCATGGTGAGGATATTGAGTAGACAGCAAACCTTGCTGAGGTAGTATCCAAGGAAGTATCTAGTCACGACCTGAGTGCAAAATTAACTATAAAGCCCATGATCATCGTCTTGATATTTCTTACCAGGGTGCGATTCCCACTTTTGGGACCCCAAGTACTCATATACCCTACACACATACTTCCTAGCATAACCCCCAACGTGCACATATGGTGGCCTGGTTCCAATCAAGCCCATATAATGATGGACCGTACAGTCCCACGATAATGTTGTTCCCAGTCAATGCAGAGCTCAGCCACAAAAGAAAGATGCGGATGTAAGTATTGGGAGCCGGAGGCTGGCGCTCATCATCTGCTACGCGTTCAATTCCTCGAGCCTCCACTCCAGACACTTGAGTGAATACTCGACCAAATGCCGCGATGCCTTTCTGAAGTTTGGAACCCTTCAATTCTGCATCGGTAGATAGTAACTCCAGTGTATGGACATGGGGTCCAGTCTCCTTGACCTGTACTTTTGGGTCGCAACCCTGTTCAGCGTCTGCCATTACAATTGCCACGGGTGTTGAATTTGGTAGCCGAAAGAAGATCAGGGAGCGGGAGAACAGAGTAAATAAAGAAAAAAAATGACAGAAGAAGGTGAGTCGAACTCAATCAGCGGTGTTCCTACACCCTTGTGGTTATTGGGATCCTTAATTATTAGTCCATTGAATCTTACCCTTCCTTGACAGCGTCGATCAGCCGACCTCGTTACATTTATACTCCTTCGCTACCCGGAAGAGCCGTCGAGTGGCGTCCATGATGCAGCAGAGGCACCATGTAACTTGCAGAGTAAGCACCGTAAAATGTTGATGCCTAAACCTAGATATGTGACAATTGCCCAAGTAGTAATTGGCGAGATAGCAAGAGGGGGTCCACCAAGCTTCTCCCATGAACATGGAATGGAGTCAGGTCCAGAATCTAAATCGATCCAGCTTCAGGAATGTTGCAGCTCTCCTTGCTTATTAGTAGCAGCCTGTGCAAGGACTTGCACATGAACAGCGATTTCATCGTTCCTCTCAATATGATGCTACTGTTGCTCTCTATCGCTACAAGCCTGATGTAAGGGGGTAAAGTGTTTGTGTTGCTGAGAGGTGTTCCAGTGCTGCAGTAGCGTTCAGTCGAAGGAATTCGAATCCAAAAGATAAGACACATGGTTCCCTTTTTATCAAGGGGCTAGCGACCTTCTGCTGGCCTAGACCGGGTTTGTTCCGCCACATTGCAAGCCTTCTGATATGGTGGCGCCTCGTCTAAGAGATACGTCTTATTGAGTAAAAGGAGATCGAGAATGCTCCATGCAAGCCATGAAATTTGATCAGCAGCCATGTGACACCTGCTTGTCATGTTGCAAGGCGGACCTGATGATCTTTTATGTGTATATAATTTCTGGTCCGTTATAGATTTGATCCAGAAGCCTATGAAGATGTACGCTATGTTTCGATAATGCGTGGGATCGTGCAGACAGATTGTTGGCTTTGGACTGTTGCAACATGTGCTAGGACAGCCGATCGGCGTTTATTGACCGCACATGGGCAGAGAGGGAGAGGGTACAAAGTGAAGAAGACGAAGACCCTATACCCTCAGTATCCAGGATATCTTGTCACTGCTGGTCACTAACTGGCAATGCTATCGATCACACCTTTCCAGTCTCACATACCTGAGCCCAACAAAATCGGCAACCTTACACTATACCCCCCTATAAGCCGGGTTATGCATAGTAAGGGGGAAGACAAACGGCTATGTTAGCATTTCAAGAGTAAGTGGGATTGCTCCACTATACGAAGCTTAGCCAACAATTCCCAGATTGTTCGCTCCGGCTTTGACCATGTCGTCAGCTCGGCTATTGTCTTTTTGACCACCATCTATGCATTTTCACCGAAAAATGACCACATTGAAGGGTCACTATGGCGAAGCCCAGGTGTTTCTTAGTCTTGCAAGCACATTTCCCAGAGAGATACGAGGTAGATATGCAAACTACCCGAAAGCGGCGAACCACAAAGCAGGAGGAATTGTCATCAGATGAAGTTGGGTCTAAAGGTTTAGGTTGGAGAAAACGAGAGCAGATCGGCTAAAACCAAAATCCCCCGAGTTGTCTGATTCTCACCTTGCAACTTCGAATGCGTGCCGGCGAACGAAAAAGTCGCCGAGGTTTCGATGGTTTTACTTTTCCAATCCAGTGACAAGCAATTACCCAAGATGGTTAGTACCTCGGAAACATCTCAGTTTAGGATTCCGAGACGACCCATTGCCCCGAGTTTCGGAAACCCCAGGACCCCAACTCTCGAGATGCTTCCCCAGTAATCCAATTCAGCTTTCAACCTCCGTCTCAAACAGCAAGTAAATGAGGAATTGAGCGAAGTCCAGACTATATCAGCCGTGTGAACTCATAATGTCGCTCTCTTCCACTGTACAGTGGGCCAGATATTCCAACCAGAACCTGTTTCGAGGGTGCTCTTCGTTCCGTCGCTTCTCAGTACATCATGGTCGATGTTCAGCGGCCGATTCCTCCGCCTCAGCCACTGCAGCATCATTCTTGTCGCGCTTTCAGTCCCTGGGGCCGCAAACTCGCTCACAATTTCTTGACGCCAATCAGCTACAGCTCTTGTCACTCACATTGAACCGTCCATCTCTATACCCGGACACCCCATCGCTGAGCCATGCCTCAACCTCATTGCCGGCTGGCACGCCCCTCCCGCCAGGTTATCATCTAGTTTACTTCACTCCTGCATTTCTGGAAAATGAACTCGGTGCCGATGGTACTGACGTCTCCTACAACCCGGAGACTCCATTCACCCGGCGCATGTGGGCAGGCGGCGAGGTGCATTGGCCGCGTGCCGCAGATGGGAGCCCTAACCCATTGCGCGTGGGACAAGAAGTCCAGGAAACTACGAAAGTACTCAGTGCCGAACCCAAGATTGTACGTAAGACGGGAGAGGAGATGATCGTAGTGGGCGTAGAGAAGGAGTTTCGCAACGAGCATGGCGTGGCGGTTATTGATCGCCGGTAAGTTTCCATCTTACGTTGATACTAGTATGTCCCCATGGTCGTGAGATGTTAATATTCTACCAGGAACTGGGTCTTCCGTAAAGCACTAGCCGTACCATCTGTATCATCTACAGCAAGTGACCCGGCACCATTACCCTCGGCACCAGCCTCCTCGTCAACTGTCTCAGCAGCCAAGACTCACACCCGCACCTTGAGACAAACAGCCGTTACTCTGTTCCGGTTTTCGGCGTTGACTTTCAACCCTCACAAGATACACTATTCGACTCCATGGGCCCAGCAGATGGAGGGACATAGGGATCTCGTCGTCCACGGCCCGCTTAATTTGATCTCGATCTTGGACCTCTGGAGAGATACACGGCCAAACACGGCCGATCCTGCTTCAATGCTCCCAGAGAGCATTACGTACCGGGCGACGAGTCCGTTATACGCAGAGGACGAGTACCAGATTGTGCTCGATGAGGAAGAGGGATCTGGTATAGGAACAGTGCAAATCATTGCTCCTGGCGGAACAGTTGCGATGAAGGCGGAGGTCAGGTCGGCTGAATGAAATATTGTGGCCCTTCTTTCTGTTATGGGTCTCGATGGTTCTCATCTAAACATCGTACGTGGGGGGGGAATGTCAAACTCCTTCAACTTCTGGATTACGGGTATACGAGTAGATTTAGAGTCATTTAAGGGGTTCCCGATATGTAATGGTTCAGGAAGCTGAATATTGCAGTCGCTAAACTTCATTAACCTCCAGGAACCTGCCCGAGACTAGCTGAGATATCTGAAAAGCTACATACATTTCTGTTGAAGTCGATAGGCTCTGGCTTTTCTCCATGAATCAAAGGTATCACTTGCGGTGCATGAGTCCATGTGTCTGGTATAGTTGGGTGCTTGGCGTATAAATCTTGCGTCAGAAATTCGTATGAGTTGGCCAAAATCGGCAGATACAGCTCGACGGCAGGTGTTCTATTGAACACGAGCTCATGTACGCCCGCAGACTTCGGGACAAATCTTGCACCCACAGCAGGGTGGAACCGAAAGTAGTTCCAATCGTATCTGAAATCATGTTCATGTCGATATATCGTGGGAAGCTGCCCCGTTTCAGGTGAATGTGGCGAGGGCATAAGCTTGATCTTGGAAGCGATCAAGTCGCCATATCTTTTAGCAAGACAACCCCCTGCAAACACAAGGCATTCGAGACGACTTGCAACTTCCTCTAGGGACGACGCATCATGTGACATGGTTTCTAAGGTTGATGGGGCTAGAACTGCCCAATCTGCGTCAATATGCCGGAGCGTCTGAGCCAAACTTCGGCCTGTTGGAGGCACCTCAGGGAGGGGTAGGATGACTGTTGTTTTATTAAAGATAGCATTTAAAACACCGAAGTGTACGCCAGCCGGCTGGAGAGCTGTCAGCAAAATCCTGCGGGAAGAGAGTATAGCCACTGCACTTACATCGCTCAGAGGACAAAGCAGAAGGCATCTCTTGTTCCCAAGCATGGAGCTCTGAGTTTCATAGCCTTCTGGGGCAGAGAGCCCAATACTACGTGCTACATTTGCGATGAAACTGTGAGATAGCAACATGGGCTTCGGGGATCCTAGGATCAATCAGCCGATGCACCCTTAGCTTCGTTATTGCTTTTTGACAACTTGCCTGTGCAACACGGGTTGTGGATGATAAGAGCGGTCTCGTAGTACAGTAGCTTCAGCTCCTTATTATACTCGTATCTTCTTTGGTGCTCATGGAGGAGCTGCTCAAATAGCGGCAGCTCTATAACGGAGATCTGTTTTCCACGCAACGTGGCTCGAACCTGGGGAAAGACCGCATTTGTCGTGATTATGATGGAACATTCGACGTCCTCTAATAGCTTGTGATTCTGAGCCACTGTATTTCTTTCTGACATCAAACACAACTAGAGCTCTCAGTGATCAGCGACAAGGGCACGGCTTTATATACATGTCTATGACTTGCACACCTTGAAGCCAGCTTTCATGGCCGCAATAAGCGTGATAGAGCACAAGGGACTATTGGGCGCTAACCAGGCCAGTGACTCTCCTGTATTGTCTCTTCCCAAAGCACTGGTAATACAATTGGCAACACCGTTCACGGCATTTGCAAGTTCGGCATAAGTAATCTGGCTATATCCAGCGTTCAAATCCGTTGGGGAGGTAGGGTATTCTATCCAGAGACCATTGGGCTCATCGCGAGCCAGCTCGTCGATGATAGTAGGCAGCAGTTTTCCCTGGGAAGCTGCATCAATTCGGGGGTTACCCATTGTGATGGGTGGGGAGGAGCACTCGATGAAAGGCATGATGGGCAATTGACGAGAGTGAAATGGTAAAGAACCAGTCTTTAGTATGCCCAGTGATTATTAAAAAAAATCAGATAATCA
Organism: Aspergillus nomiae NRRL 13137; assembly: GCF_001204775.2. Classification (NCBI taxonomy): domain Eukaryota; kingdom Fungi; phylum Ascomycota; class Eurotiomycetes; order Eurotiales; family Aspergillaceae; genus Aspergillus; species Aspergillus nomiae. The sequence goes on along the minus strand of NW_015378146.1, from coordinate 671 downwards.
AAACAAAGGGCACTTCAAGTATACAGTTCGTGAGAAAGGAAAAAGAAATGGCAAAGATATATAAATATATCAGGAGAGCATTCAATGTCACGTTGGAATCACGGGAGTGTCAAGTGGATTTCGATGATTTTATCAGTCAGTCTGCAGAATTCGTGGTTTCAGCCATTCATATCGCCTCACTTACCCCGCGTTGCTTGAAGGAGTTTTTATTTTATTTTTATCCCTGCAGGAACAATCATTACACTACTGCATACTTTGCAGGGAGCACCAATTAATGGTGGTTGAGTTACATGTACTTGTTCTTTTCTACAGCCAAGTAAAACAACATAACGGCGGCGTGGTGGTGGCACCACCACCACCATGTTATGATGATGATAGAAGAAGCTTGGAAATGTGTTTTGGAACTATAAGTAAGTGGGCGAAGGGAGGAAAAATAACTAATTAAGAATAAAAGGAGGGGAGGGAGAAAAAAGGAGAAGAAAAAGCGAAATTTGTGTGGACACACTGCCAATTGCTAATACAACCGGTCAGGTTGCAATGACTTGCCTGATGGTGGAGACATCTGATGCTTCTCGCTGGTAAAGACCCCTGTTGTGCAAGGCAACACTGATCCACCCTGTGCAGACAATCCTGAATAACCCTAGGTGAGAGAGGGGCAGAGAGTGGTCCAG